>NW_004955468.1:11484894-11535271 GCF_000276665.1 Chinchilla lanigera | reverse complement strand
TATATGTGTGCATACATATACATATACATATATATGATATCATATATGTTATATAGTACTGGGGATTGAACCCAGGGCCTTTAC
Source organism: Chinchilla lanigera (assembly GCF_000276665.1). Taxonomy (NCBI): domain Eukaryota; kingdom Metazoa; phylum Chordata; class Mammalia; order Rodentia; family Chinchillidae; genus Chinchilla; species Chinchilla lanigera. Next base: position 11,535,187 of record NW_004955468.1, on the reverse strand, counting down.
ACTGAGCTGCATCCTCAGGCCTTTTTCATTTTTTATTTTGAGACAGGATCTCATTAAATTTCGAAGTTGCCCAGGTTAGACTGAAACTTGTGATCCTCATGTCTCAGCCTCCCAGAGCACAGAGATTACAGGTATATGCCACCACACCTGGCTTGATATTGTATAACTTTTAAATGAAAGTGTTCTGAGACGGGTATGCTGTCACTTGCTTATGATCCTAACACTTGGGAGGCTGAGATGGGAGGATCACTGTGAGTTTGGGGTCACCCTGGGCTACAGAGTGAGTTCAAGGCGAGCTTGAACAAAACAAGACCCTGTCTTGAAAAAACAGTAGAACCAAACCAAACCGAAGCAAAGTGTTTTGCATTTCTCTTAGACTTCCTTTCAGGTGCTCTATGGGTTTTATTGATTTTGTAACTGGGATTTTTATATGGTATATTTTCTAATTGATCACTTGTGTGGGAATGGAACATTTTAAATTCATTCTATGGTTATTTTATACCAACAAACGTTGAACTTCTGTTGATTTTTAATGGTTTCTGTGTAGAACTTCTAAGATTTTAATAGAGACAATCATATATATAAACAATTGCATATTTTTCTTCTTTTTTGATCATCAAGTCACTTCTTTTCTTGCTTTAGTGCATCGAACTGCACAGTGCAGTAGGCTGGTAGTAGACGTACTTCTGACTGCAAAGGGAATTTTCTAAAATTTAATTTTGAAGAATGATATTTGCAGTGGGCTTTTAGCAGCAACCCTTTTTACTTTGAATTTAGTAAGGATGCATAAATGATGAATTTTAAAAATTCTTAAGTTTTTAAATAAGTGATTTACAAATTATCTATTGAAATGAGTTTGTGATGCTGCTCTTCAAGTCTGCTAAAATGGTACAAACAGACTTTGTGACTTTTCAACTACCCTTGTGTTTCTTTATTTTATTTTTATTTTATTTTTGTTTTTTCTCCGGTACCGGGAACTGAACTCACGACCTTGCGCTTGCCAGGCAGGCGCTTTGCCGCTGAGCTAAATCCCCAGCCCCCTACCCTTGTATTTCTGAGGAAGACAGGCAAGTGTCAATTATTTTACCTTGTCCAAGCTAGCCTTCCACACTTGTCTGCTCACTGCTTGCTGTAATCCTCCGTGGAGACCACTCAGGGAGTCAATCCTTGTCAATTGCAAAGCTTGGAATTTACTCCTCAGCATGTTAGGGGTGCCGGTACCACTTCTGCCAAGAGTGTTGATCGGCCTTAGCCTTCTCAAGCTTGCACAGTCATTTAGCTGCAAGGCTGCTAAACTGTAATACCTTACTACCATTATTATTTATTAGTTTTTTTTTTTTTTTGAGACAAAGGCACCCTATATAGTTCAGTTTGGCCTTGAACTTATTTTGTAGCCCAGGTTGGCCTCATATTCCCCAGTCATCATCCTGCTTGCCTCTCCAGTGCTGGGGTTACAGGAATGTACCATTATATTGTCATTGAATTTAGTAAGGATGCATACAGGAATGGTTAGTCAGGCTAACTGACATTATATTGTCATTGAATCAGGACTGATCACACCAGGAGAGAAGACAGTACTTCTCTAATTTTTTTTTATAGCTCAAGAATAGGAATTCCTCTCCCAGTCTGCTATTTTGTCCTGCCAGCTCTCTGAGCACTGTCCTAGAATGTAATGACTTATGGGAGCCTCATAAAATTCCTCGGTTCACAAATGTCTTCATTTGCAGACAGTTTGCTTCACAAACAGAAGGGTTTGGCAAAATTTTGTTCTTGTTTACAAATTCTGCATCAGGTGACAAACATGACCTCAGCCATCTTTCCCACAGAAACACAAATGTGGCCATCTTTTCCAAGTCATAGAACAAATTAAGTTCATGAACTGAGACACCACTGCATAATCTGATTTGATTTACTTATAGTAAGATTTTTGCATAGATAAGATTCATAGATGCAGTTGATTTCTCATTTAATTTTCTTGTATTTTTTTGGATTTTGCTTTAACTTATTACTAGATTCTCAGCATAAGTTATTTTTCTTAACAGTTTAAAGTATCCATTGATTCTTTAAGTTTTATTTTATTCTTAATTGACAAATAATAATTACATATCTTTATGGTGTGCAATGTGAAGCTCTGATATACACATTATGGAATGGTTAAGTCAGGCTAACTAGCAAATATTTTGTGACTTTTTTGTGGTGTGTTTATTGATTCTTATCCTTCCTATGATACATGTACATAATACCTGGGCATTTTTCTGACTTTACTTCTTTTTCTGGTTGTCAAATTCCTTGTCATAGATCTTTTTAAATGTCTTCTTGAGTACTCTGAGGCTCTTTTGATCTGACTACTTTTGTCATCCACTCTTGGAATATTTTCTACTATTTCTTAAGTTTTCCTACTTTTTGTAATATTTTCGTCTTCTGAAGGCCCTGTTTTGAGAGTCATAACTTTGATTTCCAAGATTTTTTGTCTTTTACTTATTTATTTGCTTTTGTCCATGCTTTGTGTACTATCTTAATTATACTTCACAAAACCTTTTTCTATTTGCTCTTAGATTCTATTTCCTAAAACAGGTCTGTCTCTCTTTTTTTTTGTCTTTTTGAGACAGGGTCTCACTATGCAGTTCAGGCTGGCCTTGAGCTCACTTTGTAGCTCACACTGGTCTCGAACTCGCAACAATCCTCCTTCCTCAGCCTCCCGAGTTCTGGGATTGCAGGCGTGCACCACCACGCCCATCCTAGATAGGTCTATCTCAAATGGGCAGTCAGTATATGAAAAGAGGTTGAACATCTTTGGCCATTGCAGAAATGCAAATCAGAACAACACTATGGAAATCAGTATAGAGATTCAGTATAGAGATTCCTCAAAAAGCTAAGTATAGAATTTCCATTTTGACCCAGCTATCCATCTCCTCAGTATCTTCCCCCAACTCACAATAGCTAAATCATGGCTATATGCCCATCAACAGATGAATGGATAAAGAAAAGATGGCACTTACACGTAATGGAGTACTACTCAACCATAAAGACAGGTAAATTTGAATCATATGTAGGAAAATGGATGGATGTTGAGAACGTTACAGTAAGTGAAATAAATCAGAAAACAAATTAAATATTGCATGATTGCTTTAATATGAGAGACCCAAAATATAAATAATTGAAAGAGCAAAATAACCAAGAGATGGTAGGAAACAGGGAAGTAGACTCTGTGGAGATAGGAAAGGGATCTGAAAAAGAAGGGAGAGAGGAGGCTGGGGGAACATAAAGGGGAGTAAAAATGATCAAGATGTGTTACGTATATACACCAATTCTTCAAGGTGACTGCAATTACCATGTGTTATTGTTGATACATTGTGTCAACTTGAGAAGTTTGGAAGGTTAACTAAGTGACTCAGCGTGGGGTCAGGGTCCTTCGTTTGTAAACATTCTCATCCAGTGCAAGAGGAAGGCAAGGAGATAGTGTGAGTGCTATACCTGCCCTGGGTGGGGGTAGCCTGCTTACATGGGAGGAAGAGAGACTTGCTCTTTCTCCCTTTTGCTCTTGTTGCTTTTGCTGTCTTGAACTGTTGCCCCGTCCATGCCACCCTGCCTTGGAGCCAGCTGACTACAGACTGAAATCTCCATAAACTGTAAGCTAAATAAACCTTTCCTTCTTCAATTTTGGGTGTCAGGTATTCTGTTTCAGCAATGAGAGAAAAGTAACCAACACACCATGTATCTCATTAAGAAAGAAAATATAGATGCTTAAATTTGCTAATTGGGGTGCCCTCTTTGCATGGCAGTACTTCTTCCAGCTTGCATGTGGAGAGGCCTACTGTTGTCGGTAGCCTGTCTCCAGGAGAATGAGGTGTAAACAGGAAGTACAGGAAGGGTGTAGCAGTAATTTACTTTTAGGGTGTGGGAACACAGGATTTCTTCTTGCGTGTCTGCAGCTTCCCAGGACAGTGTTTCCCCTGTAGGACCAGAAGACTCTTACTTTTCGAGTGAGAGCAGAGACCTCTGCTGCTTGATGTTTGGTTGAGAGGGTGAGGGGGGTTTACAGAGAGTCTTCAATCAATACTACTTGGTGTTCTTCCATGTTTCCATTGTCCTTTACTTCGGTGCACACCAGAAACCCTTCACTTTTCTATGTTATGAAAAAATAAAACAAAATTTCATAACAAAATAATAAGAGGGGAACAATAGTTAATATGCCATGTATCATCATATTCAAAATAGTTATTCAGAGTACAAGACAGACCAAAACTAGTTTTACAAAGAAGAAGCAAACAGATAACACAAAACTTTCTTTTCAATGAACTAAGATAAACTAGTGGTGTAAATGAAAGAAATTACAGCATCCTTTTCCCTACATATGTTTTGGGTTATGATTTCTTCTATTGATGTGATTTTTTTTGTTTTCTGAGATTCCTCATGTCTCTGTCTTCTGATTGAGTACTTTTTAAAAAATCCTGATAGTACATTGATTTACTTTTAAAAATGTGTTTTCTCTTATTTGTAGGAATTGAAGTAGGAAGAAGATTTTGGCATTTGTGCTCAGTCCACTACTGATTAAACTTGTCTTCTATCCTTTCTTCTCTGACATTTTTCCTTCATTCCTTTTATTCCTTCATCCATTCATCCTACAACATCAAATCTGTGCCAGGCTTGGCAGTCAGTGGCTTTCAAGAAGATGATGCTATTGTCCATAAATAAAAGGGTCCAAGTTTTCTCTTGTTTTTCCTAGCAAAAATGATGATGCTGTGTTTGCATCAATCTATGTGCACATTTTTTCTTGAACTTGAAGCTATCTTCCCTAGATGCTTAGCCTACTTTGGAGTTATAGTATTTGATGATCAAATAAGCAGAACAAACTAAACCATGACTTGGTCTCACCTAGTGCTTGTCATAAGAGTGCTACCTAGATAACACTGCCCTCCATAGCCGCTCCCCCTGCCTTTTTGAGACAGGTTCTTGCTATGTAGTTCAGGCTGGCCTTGAACTCACTATATGGCCCAGGATACTCTCAAACTCACAGTGATCCTCATGTCTCAGCTTCCCAAGTGGTGGGATTACAGGTGTGTGCCACATGCCCCACTTGTTGTCTCTTTGTATCTGACCTCTTCTCTACATCTGCTCCAGCTTTGACCCTTGTTAAGTTTAACATAACTCATCTGGTTAACTAGATTAGTGCTAGGTCCCTCATAAATGTTCCTAACATTTATCTTGGTTGAATGAATGAACTAAGGCCCTTAAGCCTCTCTCACTCCAGTGTATCCTTTAAACTTCTGCCAATAAAACACAGATCTGATTATGTTAGAAACCTTCAGAGTCTCTTATTTGTTTAATGTGAAAGACCTTAGGCCCAATATTTGTATAGATTATTTTATTAAGAAGTTTATATAAGTAGTGGCAACAGAGACAAACAATAATGCATTTTGAACACAAATGTAATAATTTTGCTAGTTAAACAGAGAAAACAGAGCAGTAATTTTTTTGATACTAAATATTGAATCTAGGACCTTCACATTGAGCTACATTCTCAGTTCTTTTTTATTTTTTATTTTGAAACACAGTCATGCTATTTTGTCATGTTGCTGAGGCTGGGTTTCAATTTGTGATCCTCCTGCCTCAGCCTACCAGAGTACTGGGATTACAGGCTCACTCTGATCACCATCTCAGCTCAGAACAGCAGTTCTTATAGCAACCAGAGAATAGGAAATACCAAGGAGAAGTTATACAAACTAATTATTTAGGATAGCAAGTAGGTAAAAGAACAAGTCTGTACAATCTTTATAGTAAGGATACTTCTGAGTTTTGACTTACCAATGAATAAAATTTTGAACTGAAAATACAGATTCACTAAGATGGACTATTGTGGACATAAAGGATCACATAAGCTTTTCAGAGTTTTTGTATGTGAAACAATAGAAAATAAAATTTGGTGGTGACCAATATATACACTATTCTCTTGGTCTTGAATTTCCCACTTCAATTTTCTTGGTGGGCTACTATGTTGCTCCTTGCACGAGTCCTTTGCTTGACTGGAAGGATTCCTGTGCATGATGCCTGTATTTCAGGGCACGGAGTGAGCAGTTTCTGTGATCACACAATGTCTTGGAGTCAGGACATTGAGCATTAGAGAAGTATTTCAAAACCCTTGAAGTGCAAGTATCCTAAAACAAGCGAAATGTGTAAATTAAATAAAAAGTGAGGCTATGACTAAAGGGCTTCAGAAGAACTGAGATGAAGCTGGTGTCAGGAGACACAAAATACAGTGACTCAGACAGTGTGATTGAGGCTCCATCTACCTCTCCCCCCCATGTGGGAGTCAAAAATGGAGAGTGGTGGGAGAGAATTAGGGCCTACACCCTTAGGATTATCTCACTTTTTAGATTCTATTATCTGTGTTGAATGTTGTGAGAAGCTGAGTAAGACAGATAATAGAAAACCCATTATTAAGTTTAATGAGAGAAAGGTGTTCATTTATGTTGGCTTTATTGGAGTGGTGGAGGCCAAGGCCTGAATTTCATGCACTGAAGAGGGAACAAGAGACGGGAAAATGAGCTGGGGGTGGCAGTGCACACCTGTAACCCCAGCATTTAGGAAGGCTGACAGAAGAGGACTGCAAGTTTGTCTTCCCTGGGCAATTTAGCAAGACCGTGTTACCACCCGCCTCCCACCAAAAAAAAGGACTGGAGATGTTTCCCAGTATTAGAGTGCCCGGGGTTTGATCCCCAGTGCCACACACACGTACACACACACAAAAACACAAATGCGTGCAGATGTGAAAAAGGAGGTTATAATTACACATAACTCTTTCCTACTTCCTTTCCTCCTCCTTTTCTTTCTTCTTTCTCTGAAATATTAAATATTGAATTATTACTTTGGGGAATGACTGAGTGAAAGATGAAACGGAAACTGACCCAGAATAGAGGCAGTCCCTGTGGGAGTAGAATTCCTCCATTCATCGTGGAGGTCTGGGATCTACTACAGAAGGGAAAAGTCAGCTTTTGTAATGGGGGAGGCAGAAAACCTGGTAGATTTTGTGGTGTGAGATTGTAGAAGGTTATCAGTTAGGATGTGAAAACAGTAAGACCAAGTTATTAGTGACTTAATGAGAGAGAAGATTATTTCTCCTTTCAGTAAATGTTCAGGTAGGCAGTGTAGGGCTGATTCAGTGGCTCCAAAATAAATTATCCTGGCTCCATCTATTTTGCTGCCGTGCTAACCTGAACATGCGGCTTACACTTTGTCTAAAGGTGCTGCTCTGTCTTCTGATGTCATGTCTGAATACCAGCCAAAAGGAAAGGGGAAAGCACATATCTTCTCTTTATAGGAACAACCTAGAGATTGCCCTTGTTCTGTTCACATCTTACTGACTAGAATTCAATTACATTATCACTTCTAGCTGCAGAGGAGGCTGGGAAAGCTAGTGCTTGGCTGTGTGACCATGTGTCCAGCTACAAACACTGCTCTTCTTGTAAGAGAAGTTGAGAATGGGGCCTGGAGAAATGACCCGAGCCTCTGCCACAAGGATATAATAGTTCTTTTCTGGTCATTTCTAATTTGTTATTGGGGAGGTGAGTTCATCAGGCGAGTGTGGGAAAGGATGTGATTCTGGAGGCTTCAGGACAAAGGAGAAGTAGCAAAATGGTCATTCTAAAAAGTGAGTTAAGTAGGGAACTGTAGCAGGGTTGCCAGGAAGTGTGGAGTGACAAATTAAATTTTGTGACAAAAGTAACAGATGCAGATTGCCCTGACTCCTTCTTGAAACTTTACAGACTTGGAAAATAGAGAGTTGGAGTTTGAAGACACTCTGACACAGTGGTACGTTTGTGATCAGGTATGTGTTTCACAGGACCAGAGATCTCCTGATAATTACACTCAGTTGGCTAAGAAGCCAATTTTTGGCTCAGGGAATGGTATATTTGTTTTCCTCATTTCCTAATCTGTAAACAAGCAGTTATGTATGAAGGGATCAGTGTTGATGTCCACCTGTACGAGTGACAGCTTTTCTCTGCCTGATTCCATAACGTGGTCTGGAGTAGTTGTTGGACATGTACCTGCCATGCACACACAAATGGCCACTTGTCTGTTAAGTGAAAATGTTTCATTATTGCTTCAGGATAGATAGCCAGAGTGGAACCCTGGGAAGCTTCTTCATTCTTCCTGTCACAAAGAACGGGTGATTCAGTAGTCACAGGAGTTTGTAATACATAAGCCACATTGGCTTCTCTGTTCCAGAATGGTCTTGCCTCCCTTCCTCCCAAAGCCCTGACACTTGGCCCAAGAGACAGTATTAGAAAATTACTTACAAAACGGCAGACTTCACTCAGTTGTGGATATAAGTCTATACAGTATGAGGTAGCGCTGAGGCAGGGGATCTAGGACTTATAGCCAGAGAACTTTGGGACAAAGACATTTGTGAATCCAGACCCTTACATTATAGGAAGCAGAAAGTGACCATGGAGAAGCTGCTGTCGAGTTACCTGTTCTTGGTCAGCCTCTGATGTGTTTGGCCAGAAAGCTAGGGGCTATCCCAAGCTATACTAGAGATTTTATCTGAGGGATAGGGGTGGGATTTAAGATCATATAAATTGAATTCAGAGGAATATCTGGCATGATGTGTGTGTGTGTGTGTGTGTGTGTGTGTGTGTAACCAGGGAAGGAGTCAATTGGTTTGATGCCAACCTATTTTTAAGCAAGGTGCAGATCTTTGTAATCTGAGAAACTTCTCATCTCCACTTGGTTTTCTGTCCCACAGACATATCTAAGAAGACTTCTGTGTCTGTGAAAGAGTCAGATAACTCCTATGTATTCCAGAAAGCACAGTTGAAGAGGCCACTGAACGCCTTCACTGTGTGCCTCCATGTCTACACTGAACTGTTTATGACCCGTGGATATAGAGTTTTCTTTTATGCTACCAAGAAAGAAGCTAATGAGATCCTCATGTTTGATTTAAAGTTAGAGGATATGTTCTTGGAGTGGGTGGGCCTGAAATATTTTTCAAGGCTCCTGAAATTCCCATGGCTCCACATGGGAAGTCACATTTTTGCCAGTTGGGAATTCATCTTGGGGATCATAGAGTTGTGGGTAGATGGGAAGCCCCAGGTGGGGAAAAGTCTGCAGACAGAGTACTCTGTGGGGACAGAGGCCGTGATCATCTTTGGGGAGGATCAGTATGCATTTGGTGGGAGGTTTGATGTAAACCACTCTTTGGTGGGAGACATTGGAGGTGTGAACATGTGGGACTTTGTTCTATCACCCAAGGAGATTGGCACAGTGCATGCTGGTGGGACCTACAGTCTTGATGTTCTGGACTGGCATGCACTGACATGAAACACACGGCAAAGTTTTCATCAAGCCCAAGCTGTGGTCCTGAGGCCCTTCTGTGAATCCTCAGGTGCCTCCTGAAGATGATACGTCATGGGCCCCAGATCTCTGGCTATGGACTTTCTCCCTATATACCCTATTGGTTTGCTCTGCAAACAGAACTGTTTACTTCCATTCTTCAGCAGCGCAGGATTGGATTTATGTGTCTGGTTTGGGAGCTTGTGAACTATATTGAGATATTTTTTCTAGAAGGATCAGAATTGCAGATGTTTTGCTAATATGTTGAGTTTTCTAATTAAAAGGATTTTAGAAATAACCTCTTATCCTCATATAGATGAGAACTGACACTCAGACAAAAGGAAAATTTTTAAAAATCACAATGCAAGTACATCTCTGAGATGAGAAATGTGTGCTGGTCTTCTTACTAATTCTCTACCCAGGACATCGCAGAATGTAGGAGAGACTTACCCACATGCATAGGGTTGTTCTGCACTGGAGTTAGGCCATTGGATAAGGTCTGGATTCAGAGTTCAGAGTGCTCATCACTGTATCATGGGGCTCAGGTCTTCTGAATGGGAAACCCAAAATACTGTTGCTTTTCCTCCACTGTCTCTAAAAACTCTAGAAAGGCAATCAAAGTTGTCCGATCAGAGAAAGCCTGTCTTTTTTTCCCCTGGGCAAAATTAGGTATAGAGGTATAGTTAACTTTAGCTCACTGCCAAAGTGTTTTATATAAGGTTTTATCTGTTTACAGTGTTTTTTGTTTTGTTTTTTGTTTTTATGGTACCAGGAATCAAACTCAGGACCTTGCATTTGCCAGGCCGGTGCTTGAGCCACTGAGCTATATCCCTGGCCCTACAGTGCTTTCTTAGTTGTACAGTTCTTCTGGGAAGCTCTTCTCCCAGTCCATGGGTGAGGCTGTTCCTCCTCCACCTCCACATTCCCAGCTTTCTCAGGCTGTAGGAGTGGACATGTGACCTAAGCTATCTTACCATGTATCATCTTCCCACCTCCTTGTAGGGGTTGTTTGCATTAGTTACACATTCCAAGCTGGACAAATTATAGTCTTCCAAAGGACTGAGTCATGGACTTTGTGAGGGCCCATCACCTTTCTGTTGGAATTCCCAACTGGGAGGATGTAAGCCTGGAACCACCTGCAGCCATCCTGTTGGTCACGTGGAAAGAGATGTTGAGGAAGAAGCCACTCTGGGCTTTCTAGAGCTGAGAGGTCAACAGAGTGAGTGATGGAGCCTTGACCACCTTGAGTCTCTGAATCAGCTTTATCTGGCAAAAAATTTACACCCTGACTTTCAAGGTCCATGAACCAATAAAGCCTTCTTTACTTGAGTGAGTTTGAGCTGTTTCTTGATGGCTGTGTTAGAAGTTGTTGCAATTTCTCTCGTGACTCTGAAATCAAGGCCCTGTGAGTTCAGACTGACCATTACTGTCCTGTGAGAACAGTCACCTTTCCTCAAGCCTCCTGCAGGGCTTCTCTTTGTCCAGTACAGCACCCCTTGAGATAGCTGGCCATGCATGTGAGGTCATGATGGAGGTTTTATAGTCTCATTCCATCAATATTTCAGTTTGAGCAACGAAAACAAAAGATCATTGAGATCCACGAATCTGCTGTCAGGTTTAGTGCTGGAATGCATTTGCTTTGTCTGCTTGGCTCTCTTACAGAAGAAGATCTCTCAAGGATAATGGCTGCTGGTGTCCTCCAGAGGCATCCTTTACAAGAGTCTTTCAGAAATAAGTTGAACAATTGAAGTTACTCTATAGAAACCACACCCAGTTATGAAATATAGTGTTGCCTGCAATCAAGTCATTACTTTAGGAAAGAAATATGGTAGAATAGTTAAACAGAAATTCTGGATTAGACTGCATAGGTCTAAATTCTGGCTTTACAGCTTAACAGCTGTGTGATCTTATGTAACATAACCTTTATGTCTAAGTTTTGTCATTTGTAAAGTGGGAGAAATAATAACAAAAGATTGTTTTAAGAGTCAAATAAAACCCTGCATGTATGGCATTTAGTACAATGACTCCCAGATAATCAGCTCTCATTACAGCTCTATTAGGCTGTGTTGTATTATGTATCTGAACACTGTACACCACAGAAGTACAACTAGGTAGAATTTGTCTGGGTTGGAAACAACTGAAGCACCTCGTTTGCTAAGAATTAAGGAAAGAATATTAGGAGGATGAACAGACAATGTCTGAGGTAATTATTTATGAATATTGATTTCCCTAATTGACTTGTGATAACCATTAGCAGCACAGAAGATAAGGAGAAACATTCTTGGGCAAAAATGTGAGTGCAGATATTCTCTACTGTCCAATTAGGGCAGATCCATATACCATGACACTCAGCTAAGCATAAGAGAGGGTTGACACTATTTTCTAGTTAAAGAATCCAGGCAGGAGATATGTCTTAATTATCAAAGACCACCCCAGCTCCCTAGGGATATGGGCTGAGCTAATACTTTCTTCAGAATTCAATTATGGGTACCTTGTTACCCATACTCTAGTGAACAGCCTCTGGCTCTAATAATTTTAGCCAGAAAAATTTTAACAGCTGGAACTAGCATCCAGTGAGTACTGGAAAACTTTATAAAGCATCCCTAGAATGTTCAAATTTGAACAATTTAGCTTCCCGGTACGTACTTCAATGTAATCTTATTGGGCAATGCATCTCTAGGTGACTGATGAATTGTCAGTCAATATAGAGTTGTTAGATGTAATCTAATTACATGCTGGGTGACATCTGCCAAAGAGGATGATTTTTGTTTGGGCAAGTTAGTGCCAGGCCTTTCTTTTTTAGTAAATGGAGAGTAACGTCAGTCCTCCATTGAGGTCACATCTAGTTGATATTGATAAAGTTATGTCTTCAAAAAAAAGGTTACATCATCAGCACTGCTATTCCCAGGGATCATGCATTTAGTTTGCTCAGAAGTAGAATCAGGCGTTAAGGCAAAAGTTTAAAAGATTGAGGGCCAAATGATATTTAGAACTTATTATAAAAATGAAAAGGAGGAAGTGGTAAATAGAGGAGATAGCCCAATCTATGGATCTGAGATTCTGCAGGTTGCTACCTGATAGAAACTGGTCCAAATATGTACACTTTACCAGGAGATGAAGCATGAGATGGTGACTTACAAGTCACAAACGTAAATTCTTAAATCATTAACCAGGCAAGACACCTTGACATTCTCTAATAATAGGTGGTCATGAAATAGAATGGTCAAAGCTGGACTTCCGTTAGGGCCAGATGAGCAGATGGGATCCCATCTCTATAATGAGGGTTGGTCTATCCTGGCCTTGAAGGAGAGACTAAGCACCACCTCAAATGTATACTGATAGTCTCACTTGAAAAAGTGAGTAGAAATAGTAGCTCGTTGAACTTTTCCCCCATACTTTTCTTTATCAAGTTTGATGTGTCCCAGGGAAGCAAAGTTGGACAAAGAAAGCAAGTGACTCCAGATCATTAAACAACAACAGTAATGTAACAGAAAATGCCTCCCTTCTGCCTGTATACTTCAGTTTCTTAGTTGCCCAGGTAATAGTTCCGGTTCCAGATTTGGCTGCTCCTGTCTCTTAGAAATAGCTGGTCACTGTGATGCACATTTGGTAAACCAATCCCCAACTGACAAGCCATTCTGCCTCTGTACTTCCTGCTTGCTTATCCCATATAAGCCCTAGACCACCAGAGATTGGGGCCTGCTATTTTGGGAGTGCCTCATTCAGTGCCTGTTGACGTAAAATAAATCTGTCTCCAAACCCTGGATGTCGTTTCTGCTTGCTGTTGCAATACAACACCCAAGTCTGATTTCCAAATGTAGATTTCTGATCCCCAGAATCTGAGAGGAAGAAAACAGAAATGCTGTTTCAATTTAAATGCTTTATTCTGAGATAATTACCCTTTTGTCTCAGATGAGCTGTGTAACCTGTCCAGATTCCTTCTCTTCAGTTCCCTGTCTCTATCTTATCTGTGCCTCTTTTCAATCCATTTGTAACAGAAAGTGGGTTAAGAGTGACTGAGCTTTTCTTTCAGGAAATGCAGACTCTTAGTTCAGTTCCCTTAGATGGCCTGACCCAGTGATACATTATGGTGTGCTGATACAGCCATCATTATCACTGAGGTGTTGATCACAAATATAGATTCCTCAACTCCAGAACTGCTAGGTCAGATTTGCTGGAGATAGAACCAGGAATATGTAGGATCGCAAGCTCTTCTGCCCTATATGGTTGTTAGAGCTATCAAGTTAGAATTTCTCTGTAGCTTAGATGTCTTATCTGAGGGACATGCCTGGTTCTCAATAGGCTTGAAGGCTGTTAGTCACCTTTAAAGGAGGACTTAGCACAGCTAGACTCAGAGCATCTGGTGCCTTCTCTGAGGACTCACTCAATGGGTCCCATCTACCCCATATCCTTTCATACACACAGATAAATGAACTCATAAGGTGCTCTCCCTAATGTGATATTCTTATGGTTTGGGTTTGAATTGGTGAAACATAACAAAACTCTCTGTTTCAGCACTGGAGTTTAGAGGTGTTTCTGCTCTAGGGTTAAATAAAGTGACAGGCCTGTATTTAGCAAGTTATTTATTCAAGAAAGCCACACTATGATAACAAACACCCTGCTCGCTTTCGGGTGCTTTTCTGCTCCCTGGAAATGTTAATTTGGATCTCTGCAATTTGGGAGGTTTGTCTGATCTCTTGGGGCTCTAAATCAGGGAGAAACCAGAGTGCCAAGATGTCCAAAGAAGCTGAGAACCTTAAGGGTTTTTACTGTAGTATTATAAGCCATAAGAGGAAGAGAGGACCTTCATGAAACCTATTTGAGAGAAGGGTATGGCTGCATTGTAGGCTGATTTATTATACCCTCTTCTCTGTGATGTGATATGAACAGTTACAGAGCTGTGCTGGCACCTTGCTGGAGCTAAGGGTAGATTATGATCTCTCAATTGCTCCCTTCTCCTTCTTCCCTTCTCTTCCCTTCTCTTCCACTCCCTTCCCTTCCCTTCTCTTGTCTTCTTTCCTTTCCCCCCTTTCTATCTTATTCTCTTTCAGTTTTAAGACGCATTCAGAGCATTCATTTTGCAGATAGAGTTAACAACATAGTGAGTACCATGAAATCAGTAAAATTTCCACTGTCCACCCATCATTTTGGTAGCTGTATTCATTTGACTCACCTGTGGAGCCCAGATGCTAACAAAAAGCAATTTTGGTTTTGGGAAAACATCACTTATCAGATTAAATATTTCACCTACTATTTAAATTATGTGTGTGTCTTTTATTGGGAAAATGGCTAAAAGGAGAGGACAAAAGCTTTTTAAAGTCATTATGTTATACCAGTTTATATATTTAAAATCAGATGGAAGAAGTTTGGGAAAGGAAAATTTAAAAGAAAATTTAAGATACATCATTAAAAAACAAACATTCTAGAAATGTCTTGCCATTCATGATAGCCCTTTTTCTCTTGTGCTTAGGGTATGCTACCCACATCGGAGTTGATTCTTCTTGTCAATGGAGAAAAAACCTCTCTTACCAATTTCTCACTGAACATCAGCAGGAAAACTCATGAATAAGCTCAAGATTTTTTTACAAGAAATTAAAATGTTTTATGTAGGAATTTATACATTGCAAAACACTCTGTGCCTAAATGTATATATCTCTTAAGGATATTGCCTGATACTGCACTCTGCTGTAGTCTTTCTGGGCATAGAGCCAAATAGCCACAGTCAAACTGGGTGTCCTATTCATAAAATGAAACAGTAGCTTTTCAAGCTTCAAGGACTACTGATCTTTATTCTTTCCTTCCTTGTTTCTCAATTACACACACACACACACACACACACACACTTCATTTTAGCAGCAATACAGCCACATTATGGAAATATTGTAGGAGAAAAATCCTACTATTATAACATGATCATATGATTTGGGGGATTGTAGTTTTTTCCTAAAATAATTACATCTTTTAAATGTAATATATGTACAAGTCTTTTTATTTTTTCTCTTTTCTAATCATAAGCATTTTTACATGTATCATATAGTGCTCAACTCACGTGTAAAATGTTATCCATTCTGTTCAGTGTAGTTGCATACAATTTACATAAATATACTTGATTTTTAAATTTTTTGGTGTACTAAGTAATGTCAAATGGCTTTGTGACTAAAGCTCCCCTCCCCCATACTTTACATCATTTCCCAGGATGTGACTGTCCTAATTTACCAGGCAATGCCACACAGATCTGTTGGAGCACCAGCCGGCACTGTGGAGTCTCTAATAAATAACCCATATTGATCTCTCATTTCATGATTTATCTTGCTCTCTTTGCTCTTAGAGCTTTGATTCATGGCTCCAAGGGGCAATTCTGGAAAATCATTTACCAGCTGAGACACCCTGACTACAGCACATTTAAGGTCAAGGTGGAGCAGACCTGAGACAGAGGGATCCCAGATGTCCAAACCCCAAATCTCAGTCAGTGACACTTTCCCCAGGGGGATACTACAAACGAGCAGCAGGGAGGGTGTGTGAAGTTTAGGGTTTGGAGCTGTGTGTCTGGCCTTTCTCGCCTTTCCTGCTGCTTCTTCGCAGGTGGGCAGCTCAGGCACTGCTGTCGATGAGACTTGTCCTGGGGTAAGACGGTGCCAACTTGACTTGGGGTAAAGGTTTGGCTTGAATAAGGAGTTGTGGTCTGGGGAAGCGGCCACGCTGTGATTTTAAATGCAGTATCTCTGGATAGGATGACAGATGTATCTTTGCGACCTAACAAGTCTAACTGATGATCTTTTCTCACTTTGTCTATGTCTGACAAGAAGGGTTTTATGTTCACTAGAGGCAGATGTTTCCTCTGAGACTCCGACTGTGGAGTCAAGGGAGCCACTAGTGGCCTGCACCAGGCCTCCACAACCATACTGGCCTGCAGCCTTTGTGCTTTTGCTAAATACTGAGCCTCACCTCTTCAAGGTAAAGACTGGGAGATTGTCGCAGTGTACTCACGAATGGAGGGTCCTCTTGCACTGTGCTCCTCTGTGTGAACCATTTCAGGGGTTGCACAGCTGGCAGGACAGGAAGCCATGAGAGGAGGACTATGGAGAAGGGACACTTGGTAGGGACAGAGACAAGCATCTTCCTGGGGCAGGAGTGGGATTCATTTGGTGGGGGCTTTGACGCAAATCAGTCCTTGGTGGGAGACACTGGAGATGTGCACATGTAGGACTTTGTGTTGTCACCAGAGGGACTTTCTCTCCTAATGTCTTTGATGGGAGCCACAGATATGTGAAGTATGTGCTGAAGCATTCACCCAGCCCCCACCTCCTGAAGGTGCCCCTGGAGGATCACACAGTACATTTCCCTTGTTCTTGGCTCTGATGTTCTTTTACTCCTCATATGAGTAATGATCAAAACACACGGTGAGTGGATAAATTTTAAAAGTTATGATAGGAAAAAAAACACATTGCCCCCTTCAACTATTCAAAATACTCCCCTCACTTCAAACACACTTATCACATTATTCTGAGCAGTGTATGTTTTACTGTAATGAGTTTAAAAAAATTTAAACATTCACTCTATTTTTGATCATCCTTGTGCACAGCTCTCATGCCCTATGGGGCCTGAATTTTCCCTCTTCCTTCCTCACTCCATTTCCATCAGCAAGGAGGAGGGAAGAACAGAGCATCCTGTTCATGGCTGCACTTAGTTAGAATCACCGTTAGGCCTTCTGAACAGGTTTTTCTGGAGCTGAGAGGTAAGCATCACATTTTAAAAAGTTCTCAGTGGCTCCGACGTTTGGATACAACTTAGAGCTGTTGAAGTAATGTATGTATTTAACAGCAACTAAGCCAATCTTTCTCCTCCTAAAAGACTGAATGCATCTAACTATAGCCCTGCCAAATTTATTTGTCTTTAAGGATACCCTTACCACCTTTTATTGTGTTTTACTGTATTAAAGAATATGAGAATATCATTTTTTCAGCATTCTGCCCCAGCATCAGGATATGATATTCATAAATTAGAATCATTTTTGCTTTATGTAATCCTTTCAGTTTGAAGATTCAGCAATATAAGAAATGTTTTGTTGTTGTTGTTTCTGTTTAATTTGTTTGTTTTTTAAGTGTAACCAATTTTCATTATATGAAATTTTCCTTGTTTTTTCCTTCTCGTTTATCATCATCAGATCACTTTTACCTCTGTTCTTTACCCTATATTTTGAGATGTTTTTCAAAGCTCTTATCCACAGTGCTGATTTTTCACTTAGTATATTGGGATCTGGACTATTTCTAATGCCATTTAAAATTCTGCATTGCCTTTTGAGTTGCCTCAAATTCATTTTTAGATTTTGCATGTTGTTTGAACTCTCATCTTTCATCAGATCTCTTTTCTCTGCAGTCTGCTTGAGAGTTTGATGAATGTAATTTCTGTCTGTTTTCTAAATTTTCTTGGGATAAATCTTTTTTGAAGTAAATCTGCTCAATCATTTGATTGACATGGTTTTATGTTTTAGTGCTTTACAGTATCACTTTTTGCTTAAATATTGTGTGAAGATGAGTTCTCTTTGAGCCCCTCTTCTGCCTCCCTGATCACAGTTAGGTTCACCATGAAACTTCAGCTGGCTGGCTGATGGACTTAGGTTATACTCTGAGTTGCTTGTCATTCAGCTCCACAAATGACCTTTCCTTTGCAGCATGTTCCACTTCCAGTAATTTCTGCCAGTTGCCCTTGACTCTTTTAGGTGTACTTTTTCAGATACTTGTGTCATTATGTCTCTCTGGAACGGAAGAAAGACTCAGAGTACTTGGGAGGACACAGTTAATAATAGCACCATAATCAGGTGAGATCAGATCTTAGTTCATTTGGAGAGGGGGATGGCCTAGGGAAGCCTCTCCATCCCATAGATGTACTCTTACCCTTGGGGCTGGTGCCATGTCCCAAGTCTGGTATCCACTGGTCCATGGTCAGGGGGCCCAAATGCATGTGTACAAGGGATAGTCAAAAAATACAGTGTGTGTTTAAATAAAAACATTTATTATGGTAAATGACACATAGCTATTCATCTCCTTCAAAATACTTCCCCTCTCGTAGAACCCATTAACCCATCATTTTTGCCACTTTCTGAAGGAATTCTGGAAACCTTCTTTCATGAGTGTCTGCACAAAGTATGGTAAAAAAATATGGTGAATGCTGCTGCCATGTACCATCTACCAAAAAGGTAGGCTCATAAGAACATTATGATGCGTTCTCATCTATCTTATTTACTGAACCTGGCACCAGTTGACTTCCGGCTCTGCCTAAAGTCAAAATGACCCTGAAAGGTAAATGTCTTGAATTGATTCAGGACATTGAGGCAGACATGACAATGCAATGGAGGACACTCAAGAAAGAGGACTTGCAGAACTGCTCCAGGAAGTGGAAAAATGATGGGATAAACGTCTTCAAAGTGAAGGGGAGTGCTTTGTGGGTGTTGGTGGCAATGTGTCTTTTACTAAAATAATTTTCAGAAAAAAAATTTAAACATTCCCTCTATTTTTTGATCACATCTTCCTACATGACAGCTCTCTCTGGGGCTCTGGGACCCCTCACTATCCACCAGCTTCAGGTGCTGTCATTCTTCCCCAGAGCTTTGATGTGTGTGTGTGCGTGCGTGCGCGCACATATGCACTCAGTGGAGGAGTGGTAGGAAGGCCATGTTTACTATTGGTCCTGGCTGGCTTCTTCATTTCCATCTTTGCCAGCCACAAAGCTGATGTGATTCTTATCCGAGTGTCTAGTTCTCAGTTTATTCTGAAATTTATTCCAAATTGTGAGAGATTGAGATTCCAAACTGTGAGAGCTGTGAGATTGTCCCCTCATGGCTGTCATAGTACCATGGAGAGAAATGGAAGTTCATCCATTAAGAGGTTCTCCACCTACAAGCAGCCAGAGTGGGGCCCAGCAGGATTGAGGCATGTGAGCACAGGAACAGCACGGTGGACGGTCTCCCACAGGTCTGCCTTGGGTCTGCTGTCCTTGGGAACAGAGCTTACTTTTGGAGCCTGGGCAGACTCATCCTGCAGTTCTGACTCTGAAAGCTGTGACATTCTGCAGGTGCTTGGCAGGCTCACTTCCAAATAAACTGAACATGATGCTTGGAAGTTTTGGGTTTTGCTTTGTGCCAGGGAACAAAAAGTAGAATTAGATCCTATTCCTCTCAAGATATTTTCCTCTAGTTGAGGGTCAAAAAGGTACCATTGTAGGTCTATACTGTTCATTTGTACTCTGCTCATTTGCAGTTTCTTAAAGGATTCCTTTCAAAAACCAAACTACTGGAGCTCTTTCCCCCATTCCATGTCTCGAGAGACAGGTGTGCTTTGGCAAGTCATGAAACCATTGCTCCCCAGACTTCTTCATTGTCTAAGTGCAGTGATACAGGGTCTGCATCTCTGGCACAGCTAGTGCTCAAAACATATTACCTGTGATTTACTATTGTTAAGAGAAAAACCTCAGACAAATTGAATTGAGCAGAGTTTAATTGAACAAAGAATAGTTTGTGAATCTGGCAGTCCTCAGAACCAGAACAGTTCAGAGAAAGTCTGGCCAATAATGTGACTGGTCAGCTTTAGGGACAGGAAGTGGAGGTGAGGTACAGAGACAGCTCAACCTGAAACTGCTTTGCTTTTGCCTCATTTGAACCTGCTTTGAACACTTGATCACCTCTGATCTACTGAGTCTTGGTTGCTGGGATGGGCAGAGAGTCAGCTATTTGTTACAGAAATATATTACCTTGGGCTTTCTGTGTGTTTATGTCACAGTTTGCTATGTAAGGACCCAAACACAGAGACATCTTCAGGTCAAACATAATTATTTAACACTAGTAAGATTACCATTAACTAGATCAAGATTGTGGATTTCAAAGACCCAAACTGTGGGTCAGACTCAATAGATGAAAGTATAAAGAAAGAACACCTGACTCTATGGAGCATGTACTCAGCTAGAGGTGGAGGACAAAATTATAGAAATTATTGCAAACCTAAGATCTAAGGGAAAAATTTGGAAGGCCTGTACTTGGAGCACTGTGGCTGCAGGACACAGGTTTGCTCAGAGCCAGATGGAGGAAGCCAGTGAGATGTGTGGAAGCTTGAGAGTTTGGCATGTGGACAGAAAACTTTCATTCAGACTTTTAGGAGAACATTGGAAACTCAGGGAGGATAAAATCCACTTACGTGACAGGTTTCATTTTTACAATCAAAACAACAGAAAATGAGCTGGGTCTGGTGGCAGCCAGCATTAGAGGAGTTGGAGGCAGGAGGATTGCAAGTTGAAACCCAGCCTGAGGAACTTAGCAATTTAGGAGACCCTATCTCAAAATAATAATTAAAAAAAAAGGGGGCTGGGGATTTAGCTCAGCGGCACAGTGCCTGCCTGGCAAGCTCAAGGTCGTGAGTTCAATTCCCGGTACTGGAAAAAAACCAAAACAACAACAGCAACAACAGCAACAGCAATAACAACAACTAGTGATATAGCTCAGTTCAGAGGCCCTGGCTTCTCTCCCAGAACTCTTCCTCCTACCCCCAAGGGTAAAACGAATAAGAAATAGAAAAAGAAAGGACAATAACTGTTCCTTCCAAGATGGCGCTAAAGGGGGAAGGAGGAGCAGGCTGGATGTGGGCTTGTGCCTCAACTTTCAGAGGTCAGCAATAGGGTGAGCTTCAAGAGAACTGAGGAGCCACGAGAGAAAGCAGGGTATTACAGGAAGCAACATCCAGTCACATTTCTGTAGAAAAGAAGGTGGAAAGGAAGGTTTCTGTATAATTGGCTAGTCCAAGATATCTACGGAGGGGTGGTAGAGGGGAGGAGCCAAGTGGGGGTCACAGTGATCACTGCTCTGTCCCTGAGAGCAAAGACTTCGGAAGCACTCAACACAAAGTTGAGACCTCTTGCTGAGGAGCCAGGCTCAAACAAGAAGAGTGTCTGTACAGGCTTCCCTCTTCTCCCTAGGCAAGGAAGATGACTTGCTCACTCAAAGTAAGCTTGAGTCTCCTCCTGATGAAAAACCTCAAAAAGTTTCCCATGAACATAGCATAAATCCAACTCTGCCCCCTAGCCCATGAGGCCTCGTGAGTTCTGACTTCTACACATACTTCTCTCTCACAAGTTCAGCTCCTCTGCTACTTTGTCTGATTATTTCATAAGTAAGTAAATAATTCTATCTATCTATCATCTATCTATCTATCTATCATCTATATCTATCTATCTATCTATCATCTATCTAACCTGGGGTGAGACAGACACCAGCTTTAGGTGCTGGGGATAAGCAGTAAAACTAGCAATAACGAAACAGCCCCCCCAACAATAGTCACTTGGAACTTACATTAAAGCAACTTAAATATACTCGATTTGTTCCCCAAAGGCCTTGGCACTTTCTCTCCTCTGTGTCTGAAAAATGCTCTTTCTTCAGATGTTCACATGGTTGGCTGGCTCCACATCATCTCCGCAGATCAGATCCCCCTCCTTAGAAAGGAGCTCTCCTGATCATTTTCATTACCTGTGATTGTTTTACAAGCAAATATCATTATCTGAAAAAAATTTCATGTTGTTTCTTTATGGTTTGCCTCCCTTACTAGACTGTAAATTCTTTAAGTGCAGAGACTTTATTCCCTATTTTAGTTCTAGTTCCTAGAATGGTATGGGTTCATAGTTGTCCTCAATAAATATTTGATGAATTAATTAATTCCAAAGAAGGCAGCAGCAGCTAGGAAATAGTATCCTGCTGAGGATGGAGAAATACCTAAGGAGCAGGGCATTGTTAGACCATAATTCTGCTCACACAATGGCCTGTTGTGGACATGTGGTAGCTTTCTCCTTATAGAAAGGAGGGAGTATCCGGAAATAGAGGGAACATTGGATTTAGTATTATCCTTCTGGGAATAAAACAAGTAGGAAAATGGAAATGATAAGATTATTAAGGCTATGTGGGATAGATAGTAAGGAGATCTAGCAGCTTTAGGAGAGCCTTGATGATTGTAGATCATTACAAATCTACATTGTTCAAGGAGAAAGAAGAATTACAAATGCTAGTCTGCTAAAGGGAAGAAGTGTACAGGTTGGTGAATTATCCTCGAGGGTATGGAAAATATTGCAGCACAATGCACTTCTTCATAGGAGGGAGATTTCTCCCAACTCTATGTATGTGTGTTTGCATTTAAGACATTTATTTATATGAGTTTCTTTTGTTTTCAAAAGAAACTGATACACTGTGGTTCTCTAATAATAAATGCATGTAGAAAAATGCACAAATCATGATGTTCCCGAAAGGTACATTCTTTCTTGTACAATCATCACACACATGCAGTAAGTACAGAAGTCTCTTCTCTTCTCCCAATTTTCCTAGCCAAAGGTAACCATTATTTCGACTCTCACTTCATAGATTATTTGTGGCTGTTTTAAAACTTTACATAAAAGATTTTTATGAACCACTTAAGAGTTAAGTTGTTGACAGGATGCACCATCAACCTCAAATACTTCAGTGCATAATTCATGCAAGCATCACTTTCTCCCACATGCCTACAGTATAACCATCAAATCCAGGAAATTTACACTGATACACCATGGTTCTCTAATTCACAGAGCGTATTCAATTTTCACTAGTCATCCCTATCATGTTCTTTATAGCAAGCAGTTCCATTCCAGAAACCCTTATTGCATGTAGCTGTTATGTTACCATAGTCTCCTTTGATACCTGGAGCATTTTCTGATTGTTCCCGGTCTTTCTTTGACTTTTATAATCTCACTAGCTGAAAGTAAGTGGCCAGAGTATTCAAATTGGGTTTATCTGAGGTTTTCTGATTATTAGATTCAGGATACAAATTTTTACCTGTCTTCTCATAGCATTTTACCAAGAGGGACACAATATTGATTTGTCCCATTACTTGATGACTTGATTACAGTAGTTTCATCTATTTTTCTCCTTTTAAAATTATTCTTTTTTCTTTGCAATTAGTAAGTATGCTGTGAGAAAATACTTCAAGCCTATGTAAATACACCATTCCCCATCACATTTTTTCACTAGGTTCAGCATCCATCAGTGTTTCTTGGTTGGATTAATTATTACTGGGATAGTTTATCAAATGATGATTTTTCTAAATACATCATCCCTTCGACTTCATTAATCGCATTCTTCAGTGAAGGAGAAGCTTTCTCTCCCCATTTATTCATATCAGTATGGAGTCATAGATTATTTTCAGTTTAATTCTATTGTCTAGCACCTTCACTTCAATGAAAATGGTAATTGTGAACAACCATTTCTTGTTCCTTATCTCACTGGATGATATTTTTCTAATAGTTTGTGATTAAGTATGATGTTTGTTCTATGCTTTTTGAAAGCCTCCTTTCATTTTCCTTGAGGCTAAAGGGAAAGTTTAGCCTTGCAAGCAGGTGTTTCTGTAGATAGCAGTCTCTGGCAGCTCTGTTAACTCTTTTCTGTTCAAGCACATATTGCTTTGAAATCATCAACTACCTTGAGTGTTTATGTGCTTCTCGATAGGGAGATAAGATCCTCTACTCTGGCTTGATCTCTTTTGGGAGTTTGGGAGCGGAGATGGAACATATCCCAGGGTGGAGCACTTCTAGTGCTGGAAGGCAGTCTCAACCATTCTGTGTACTTCCTTCCTCCTGCCAGGCAATTCTGTCCTTCAGGATCTCCTCCCTACCTAAAACCACTGCCACATGCATTTCTGGTTTCCTGTGAATGTTTCCGCTGTGTGATCACTTCTTTTCTAGGGTGAAATAAGAGGAAAAGGGGAGAGAAGGGAATGCTCTGTAGTTGGCCAGATATGTGTCCTCTTTGTGATCAGCACTTTTCCCCAGCTGTAGTCACCCTGAGGTGTCAGCCTCGTGTTGTGCTGGTCCTGGGCTGGCAATGCTATTTTTTTCGCTTTACCAGTGGGATGGTAGTAATTCTCCCAAGGCAACATGGGAAAGACCATACAGGCCCAATTAGAATATTGTTTCTAAATCTCTTCCTCAGTTCCAGGCCCTGGCTTTCTTTTGTCCTAACCTCCCTCAATGTCACACTGAGGCTTAGTCACTTCCTGTTTTTTTCTAAGCCCTCCTCCCATGTATGTATGTATGTATGTGTGTATGTGTAAGCATTTCTTCATTTGAACTGGGATCCGGCAGCCTTCGTCACTGTGCTAGCTTCTTTAGAGTTACCCATGGGAGGTAGGGAGGTATCCATGGGACTTCTTTAGAGTTATCCATGGGACCTAGGGAGGTATCCATGAACTCAGGCTAGTTTGTCATAGTGTACAAAATTCAATTTCATAAGGAAGAAACCTAATAGAGGAGTCAGAGAACCATATGAAGGAAAAGTGGTGTGTTCTGGAAGACCAAGACAGAAACAAATTGGAGGACATGTCATTCTGGAGGGGAGACTTCACATAAAATCTCAATCATTCCAAGACTGTCAATCATTCTTAAATTAATATATAAATGTAATAAATTTAATATAATTTGGATACAATTTGTAGCTTATTTTAATAAAAAGTCTGAAGTCGACCTTTAAGAATAAATATGTGGTAAATATCAAGAAATTGTTGAAAATAAAAAATGCTAGGGAAATTAAACAAAAATAGACATCAGGACTTAATATCTATAAAGCCATTAGAAATCAAATGGATACAGCATTTGAGTAAGAACTGACAACGGACTAGTGAAAATCAAACAATAATACAAAGCAATTCATTTCAGTGGAGGAAAAAATGGTTCAATAACTGGTACTGGAACTGTTGGTTCATTTAAAATAATTTTGTGTAATGTACCAAGCTATACACTTGATTTTTAGATCTTTCTTTATAAAACAACAAAACACCAAAGGTATTGAAATATTTCAGAAAATATCTATAAAAATATTAAAGTCATGGAGACTTTTTAGAGCAACATTGGATACCCATGGCTATGTAAAAGTTAGTATAAGCAACAACAAACACCAAATGATAAATTGGAAAAATACTTCCTCTCCTATGTCACATGTACTCTTTCTGTATATGTGCTCTATGTCTATATGTGAAGTCGAAGGGCTAATATCTTTAATAAACTAAAAATGCTTACAAATTGATAAGAAAAAGCAATGGCAAAGAATAATTTTGAAAGGACAGTCATAGCAAATAAACTGTAGCTGGCCAGTAAACATCTGGAATGATAGTCAATCTTATTTGTATTCTAAGACATGTAATTTAAAGACAACAATGCACACCACTTTTTGGTGCTAGCAGGTTAGCTAAAAACATCTGTTAAGATTTGGTTATAGCCAGGTTATGGGCAAATAGGCAATTTTGTGTATTTGTGCTGGGAGTATAAATCTGTAGATGCTTACTGAAATTTAATTTGACATATCTCTTAAAATTTTGAAATGCTCATGTTATTTGATCCAGTAATTCTATATACAGAAATCTGTTCCTTAGCAGTGAGATAAAAGTCTATAAGTTATATAAAAAGATAGTACAGTGTTCTAACGGCAAACCTATGAAAAACACATGTGCTCATCAATAGGGGGAATTTTTGAATATGTTGAATGAATTATGCTGTAATCATATTATGGAATATTGTACAGTTATGAAAAAATGGGATAGATATATGCATATCCTATTCAGGAAACTTTCTCAAAGCAAGTACACAACAGTTTATGCAGCATAAATCTATTTTATAACACAAGAATATTTTTATGTATATGAATAGACAGTAGGTAGAAAGGCAAATAGATGTATATATAAAGTGTATATAAAGTAGGTAGAAAGAAAAGCATGTACACATAGCAGTTATATAGAGTAGGTATAAAATGTATATATAGTAGGTAGAAAAGCGAATGGAGGTATATATAAAATGTAGATAGATCTGTGTATAGGAAAGATAAATTAGCAAGTTTTTGTGTTGAAATAAATAGGCAGAGATGGGAACTCTGCTATTATTTTATCATAAAGTTCTCAAATCGACTGAATTGTGTCAGTGTTCAATGTGGAGATGGAGATAAGAAATTACTTTAAATATTTTAAGTGGGAAAATTAATGGATGAACTGAAAAGTAAGCTCTTGGCCTCTAGGAATGAAGTGACTCTTGGAACAGTTAAGAAGTGGTGAAAGTCATACACTATATGTCTTTTTTTTTTTGTTTGTTTTTTTTTGTTTTTTTTGGTTTTTCTCCGGTACTGGGAACCGAACTCACGACCTTGCGCTTGCTAGGCAGGCGCTTTGCCGCTGAGCTAAATCCCCAGCCCCACTATATGTCTTTTGAAGTTGGTTTCTTTTACTTAGTAAGATGAGGAATAAATATGAAACATTTCAAAAACATGTAGAATGAGGTGGACATGTTGGTGTGTTCTGTAGTTCCAGCTTCTTGGGAGGCTGAGGTGGAAGGGTTACTGAGCTCATGAGATTGAGACCAGTCCAAGCAACATAGTGAGATGCTATTACAAAAAAAAAAAAAAAAAAAGACATAGAGTGGGTGTGATTGGAATTAGTATAATTTTCTGATCCATTGCTGGAAATTTTGTGGGTGACACCATGCAAGCAATTTTTGTAAGCTGAATCCAGACCGATGCCTAGGGGCTGGAGATTTAGCTCAGCAGCACAGCGCCTGCCTGGCAAGCGCAAGGTTGTGAGTTCTATTCCTGGTACTGGAAAACAACAACAACAACAAAAATAGAATATCAGACTGATGCCTAGAAGACTGGGAATGAGGGAAGAGGCAGAGAAACCTTGGGGAGAACAGCTTTGGCCCTAACTTACCATGGACGCTGTTTAGCCCAATGGGTCAAACAGGGCAATGCTGAAACACTTAAGAGTCTGCCTTTTATTTTCTATCCCTGCCATTCCAAGGAATGATCCTGATTTATTTGCCAGATTTGAAGATTCTGATGGTTTTTGTATTTGTAAAATATGCTTTTTGTTTGAGATTCCATCTTACTCCAGTCAGAACGGTTTTACCAAAAACCTACACATATACACATGTGCACACATCCACCCCCCCACACAGACACACACACAGACACACACACAGACACACACACACACACACACACACACACACACACATAAATGATAGTGAGGGTTAGAGGGGGGCCGGTCTACATTGTTGGCAGGAATGTAAACCAATACAACCACTATGGAAATCAATTTAGAGAAATTCCATTTAACCCAACTCTACCTCTTCGAATATATTCCAGAAAGAGTTAAAGACATCATACTATAGTGGTAACACATAACCTTGTTCATAGCACTGCAATTCACAATCACTAAGACCTAGAAACAGCCTAGATTCCTGTCAAGAGAATGGATAAAGAAATGTACTATACACACATAATGGAATATTACTCAGCTATAAAGAAAAATGAAATTGTGTCATTTCCAGGAATTTGGATGGATCTGGAGACCATCATGCTAAGTGAAGTGAGAGCAATGCAGAAAATTAAATATCACATGGCTTCTCTTATGAGAAATGCAAAATACAAATAAAGAGTAAAATAAAGGAAAGATGGTAAGACACATGGAGATAGACTTTTTGGAGACAAGGAAGAGGATCACAGGAAGTAGGGGAGTGTGTGGAGGCTTAAAGGATCAAAACATGTGATCCCCCAAATGAATGTAACTATTATGTATGCAATCATACACTCATAAAATAATGTGCTATCTTTTCTTTCTCCTCTTATGGCATCAGAGCACCAGAGAGCTGGAAGCTGGTGCTCTCTCTGTGTCAGTCTCCCTCTCCCTTCCGCTGTCCCCATCTCTCTATCTCCTCTCCCCTTTACCTTCTCCCCAAGACCTCTCACACTTTGGGTCAGTGTCACCAAAATCTCTGCATCAAGGCATCTGGAACCAATCTCAGGAAGACAGCAGGGTCCTTACCTTCACTGATTGTACTTGTTAATAACTGTAGGCACATTCTCCAAATATATACTTATTTGCCAATTATGTATGTGTACTAAAATATATTATGTATAGGATAGGCACAGAAATAGAAATTAGGAAAAGATGAGGTAAAAATAAACAAGATATAACTCCTGTATATTCTTCCACCCTGGATGTGGAGCTGATTTACATGTGTGACACTTGTGTAGCTGTTAACAGAAAGGCATTATGCTTGGTTTAGTGCCCTGCTGTTGAAGTTTTGAAATTCTTAAATATCTAGAACAAGTGGCCTTGAATTTTCATTGTGCACTGGGCCCCACAAATTGTGTAGCTGGTTCTGACTGAATGCAACACCTTACTCTTTCAAGAACTTTCTCACTCCCTTTGGTCTGATATTTTATTTTTGTTTTTGTTGTTGCTTTCCAGGATATATAAGTCCATGCCCCTTAACATGTCCTTCCAAGCCTTTTTATCAGTTTGTGTCCATATTTTTCCATTCTTGCTACTTCTCTCTTCTACTGTAAGCATCAAAAATATAGAGCTATTTGCTCCTCCAAACAGGTTATGCAGCCTCATGACTTTGTCTTGGTGTGGAGTGTTTCTTATACTTGAATGCATGTCTATGCCTTAGGTAACTGGAAGCGTCTTACTCATCTTGAAGACCAGCTCAGATGTCACACCTGCAGGACTGCTTGTTAGAGTCTAAGTGCTTTGAGAACAGAGAGCTCTTTATCTAATTAGATTAACCAATAGCTAAGATTTAGTTTCAAAATCCAAAATGTAGTCCCTCATGTGTATAGTATCTGCTCCATAAGTGCTTGCTGAGTTAAATAGAGGCAAAGAGTTTCAGGCAAATCTATTCTGTTATGTTTTGTTTATTTTGTTAGGGAGGAGCCTAACATAAATCGTCAGAAGACAAGGCAGGACTCTGTGGGTTCATGGAGCTAGATAACCACACCAAGAGGGGGATGCCAGGCCTCTAGAATACTTGGAACCCAGCCCGGAGGTGCAGGATGCTCCCCTTTTTGTTCTCTTTGCTTTTCCTTCTGTCTGCTCACGCCTAGTTCTCCTATGTGGCTGGAAACTAGTTGCTTGAGGCTTCTAGGCTCATACCTCCATGTTTGTTCTAGAAAGTCAAGATGGTCTAGGCTGGCTCAGGTGGAGCCTGCCTCTGGATCAGCCAATGATCACAGTTTTCCACCCTTCCTGGTGTGTGTGTGTGTGTGTGTGTGTGTGTGTATGTGCAGGCGCATGTTTGTGTGCAGATGGCAAGGGATGAACTTTCACAGATCCAGGACTACACAGTTAAATGCCCGAACCTTCCTTTTACTTGTTTCCTTCTCCATCTTTCTCTCTCAAAAACAGTTTCCACCATTTACTTCTCAGTCCTGCTGCAGTTGCATTCAATCAAATACTTATCTGTAGCTGTGTTTCTTTTGTATATAGTTTCAATAGCACAAAGCACATTTCTGAATTTTGCTGTTTTCCTATTGTTAATTTCTCTTTTAGAACTATGGCCATTTAAAAATTTATACTCATAAGCAGGAATGTGGGGATACATTAGTGCAAATAGTGCAAGCCTGACGTCTCTGAAGACAAGTAGGGGCATCAGGGACTGCAGAAAGACAGTGGTCAGTGCATAGCGAAGCAGACCCTGTCCTGTTCCTCCTCAGCTAAACACTGATGATGGCACGACTGCCCTTTGTCATTAATAATTGGCAGTAAACAGCACATTCAAGTTGAGAGTGTTCTTAGAAACCTTAAACATAGATTTTATATTATAATTTTTTTTCCTATGAGAAAGTCTACACATTTAGCTGCATGTTCCCTTTTGGGAGTCTATTCTAAATCTCATATGCACTCATCTCTCAAGATATATATTTTTCCAGTAAAACTTTTATAAATAGTTTTATCAACTGTAAAAAAAATTATAGTTTTTCTTTTGTAATTATTTAACTAAAGTAATTATTTAATGTAGGCATGACTATAATTTTTGAATAGTCTTTTTTCATACTTGGGAAATGTTTAAAACAGAGAGATTCTTCTCCCTGAATAATTAAATTAAAAAATTCAGTTTTTATAAAAGTTATTTTCTAGGACAACTTTGTTATGAATAGTCATTTTGAAAACTATTTTTTCTTATCAGCCATATACATGTATTCATTCAAAATTAGTTGGCAGTGTTAGTCAGACTTTACAAATTAAAGATTGATTTATTATTTAACTTTAATGAAAAAAGGTTGCCTTTACAGGTATAAATATCTACAAAGTGTGAATTGATTAAATTCTTATCTTAATAATTGAGGGAGAGGCCACAAATTTGACTTACTTAGCAACTTGTAAGAGCCTGCATACTCTCAATAAATAACTGTAAGGCAAAACTATAAAAGTTTTCATGGCATCTAACAAACATACCGAAATGAAGAAGATGTTTGGGAATTGATTAAAGGAAGTTGATTGTGGAGACTATGAGTCACTTGAAATTCTTTATTCATGTGAATGTGATGAAAATTGCAACCTAGACGGTAAAGTGAAGAATAACATCATTACCATCTTTCTTGGCTGAAAATAAATTCTTCCAGCAAGTATTTTCCTAAAACAGTAAAACCAACTGGCCATTGGATCAGAAGCATTTTAGCCTTACAAGTGATAAAAACTGGTTGAGTTTTCAGGGAGAAAATGTACAGATCAAAATTTCTACCAAGTACGAGTTGAAAAAATGTTTCCACTCATGGCAGTGGTCTGGCTTTCCACCTAGGTGATTACTCTGCTATGAAAACAAAAGAAACAGGGCTGGGGATTTAGCTCAGCGGCAAAGCGCCTGCCTGGCAAGCGCAAGGTCGTGAGTTCGGTTCCCGGTCCGGAGAAAAAAACCAAAAAAACAAACAAACAAAAAAAAACCCAAACAAACAAGCAGCCTCTCTCCCCACAAAACACAACCCCCCCTACCAAAAGCTGGTTCTATTTATATCAACACGAGTGAGCCTAGACTCTTGAAATACTATGATACCAAGATAGACAAGAGTGATTGCTTGGCTGCTGGCTCGGATTTATCAGGCGTTGGATCAGTTACGTTCAGTCCAGATCTTGAAAGTGACACGCTTCATATATGAGCCTCGGCCTCTTTCCTGCAGGATTTTAAGGCAGGTGGGATATGGTTAGGTTATCTAATATGATTTTGAGTAATTTTAAACCTAAACTGAAAATGAACAAATCAATATGTTCGAAATCAGAAAGCAAAATAGGTCCTCATTTTAGGATAAAACTCAAAATTGGTAAGACAGTTCATATTTGTGGCAATTTTTCTTCATGATGCAATCCTTGGCCTCCTGAGGGATGTAGCATTCACTGTTATCTGTTTCCTGGGTGTGTGTGTGTGTGTGTGTGTGTGGTGCGCACACGTGCATGTGTACATGCAAAGTGCTCTGGGTTGGATGTTCCACTGCCAAAGCTAAGAAAACAAGTCTGTGGCAGGTTGACAGACAAAAGGTAAAATACCTAATAGGAAGTGAGGCTTATGGCCAAGGGGAGGGAAATAGAATAATAAAAGTCAGTGGGAGGGGAAGTCAGCATGCCAATATGGTGGCATGCTTGTAAGCCCCGTACATGGGAGGCGGAGGAAGGGGGATCCCAATTTAGAGCCCAGCCTGAGCAAGGTAAGGACTTAACTTGGTGAGACTGTCACAAAGAAATCAACAAACAAACACAAGCAAAGCCCCCCCAAAAAAAACAAGAAGAAAGAAAGAGAAAAAGACTGGAGCTATCGCTCAGTGGGAAGGCTTTGGGTTAAATCCCTGGTTGCAAAGAAAAAATAAAAAGGTTTGGAAGAGGGATGCAGGGCACAGAGGCTGAGAGTACAAGTGTAGGGAAATATCCTCCCCACCCCCTTTGCCTATGTCTGAGGCTGAGATGTTACTCCCTGAATTTGGGCTTCTAGGTAAGGCTGTGCACAAAATAGAACCTTATCGCAGCGTTATCTTCCTGGGGAGAGGGTTGTTTTAATTCACAGGAAAGTGGAGCTTAGCTGGAAGGATAGGGATCTCGTTTCTGTCTTAGGTCCTTGATCACATGGTCCTAGACTGGGAGGAAGACGGGGATAAATATGTTCCTAGATATTTCTTGGCTATTTTCTTGGAGGAGGTTATCCATGAGACAGGAGAAAAACAGGCTGAGGAATTTGAGGAGGACAGGCCAGAAACTTGGGCTTCAAGAGTTATAACCTGAAACCAGATCTAGGTTTCTGTTTGGGTTATTTTTTTTTTTTTCTTCTTATTTTTAGTAAGTAAAAGGATCACCACCACCATCATCATTTTTACTGCATACAGCAATACAGTTTTAATTATGTTATAGAAGATCAAAGGAAGGGTTTATGTCTCCTGTGGAGGCTCAGTTAAAAGGGGGAGAAAAGAATCCCTGAGCACATCAGGTAGTGAGGATAGAAAGAGCCCTTGGGAATATAAATCTCAGGAAAGCAGAGATGACACTACCAGACACAATTGTTCTCTCTCGTACAGAGATCTTGGCGGTAGCCCTTCTCTTTAAGGGACTGGGGAAGCTGAGCAGCCTGGCATCCTGGCAGGGCAACATGATGTGTGAGGCAAGTAGTACTGGGAAGCAACTGAAGAATGAAAGGCTGCTGTTGGGGGGAGGGAGGTGGGCAATTACCTAATTACTTAACTCTTTTTCTTCCCCGTTGCTCAGGCAAAAACGCTTCATTTAATGTCTCTTGTGATAGAGACCTAATAAATGAGGCTTAGAGCAGTGCTTGGGACCTAGTAAAATAAAATGTTTATTGAGTGAATGAATGAATGAATGAAGATGGGATAGCCTCAGTCCTTATAGTTTGCAGGTAAAGAAGACAGTCACAATTGAGGAAGGAGGATTGTCGTGAGTTTGAGGGCAGCCTGGGCTACAAAGTGAGCTCAAGGCCAGCCTGAACTGCATAGCAAGATCCTTAATTCTTATCATTTTGTTTTGAGATTGTGTGTCATTTTTGTTGTTTTTGTGTCGTTTTGGTTTTGTCTTCATTGTTGTTTTGTTAGTTTTTTTTTAATTTTTAAAATAAAAGAATTACAGAAACAAAAAACCCCAACTATAATCCAGTGAGATATATACTGTAACAGATTAGTGAATGTCCTAGTTACTTTTCTCTCATTGCTGAGACAAAATACTCTGATGCCCAAAAGCAAGGTAGGAAATGTTTGTTTAGCTCACAGTTCATGAAGGTTTCAGTTTGTAATCACCTGGCTCAAAGGCATGGCACGGGGGCAACCCTTGAAGACAGCAGAAGATAGCAAAAGCAACAAGGGCACAAAGGTGGAGAGACAAGCCTCTTTTTCTCCCTTATTGTATGCAAGCTACACTCTGGTGGGTGTAGCACTCACACTATGTCCATGCCCTTCTCTTTTTTTTGGTGGGTACCAGAAATCAAACTCATGACCTCGCACTTGCCAGGCAGGCACTGTGCTGCTGACCTATATTCCCAGCCCGTGCCCTCCTCTTGGCACAGGCTGGGGATGTTTACAAAGTGAGGACCCTGGTCTCCTGTTGAATCACTTAGTGAAACTTCTAAACTTCTCAGGTTGACACAATGAGCAACATCCTAGAATGGTAAGGGTATGTACCCACACCCTAGGATGCAGAACCACTGAGTTACTTAGTTAAGCTTCTAGACTTCTCAAGTTGACACAATGTATCAACCATTTCAGTGAATAATTAGCTATAAGAGTAAAAACGAACACAGTAAACAGTTTTGACTTGAAATGAGGAAGGACAAGTGTATGGAGAGAATAGAGGTTAAGGAATTATTCAGAGGTAGGGAGATTTTAAGCACAGCTTGAGAGCGCACATTTTTTTTTTTCCTGATGGGGAATATTTGCAAAAAAGTTACAATTAAGAGGACATGACTCCTTAAAATAAATGAGTCAATGTTTTGTGATCAAATTACAATGAAAGTCTCGAGCTCTGAGATGGAATTTTTAGATCACTTTATAGTGTTCAATTGTGCATAAAGAACAATACAAGGGAGACTCATATAACCAGCTACAGCTTCCGAATTTTCTATAGGATATATATAAGAGAGAAAGGCACATGGACTCTGTACTTTTTACTCAAAGCTCTATGTAATCTCAGGGGATCCTGGTTGTCAGAGAAGACGTCTTGCTTTTGTGTCTGTGGTTTAGAAATAGTCAATGCTTGAACCTGAGGCTAAAAAAACAAGTAGTCTGCTGTAAAATTAGTGCAAATTATAGCCTTGTGTACACAGCACAAATGATAAAACTGGAGGAGCACATGTCTGAGAAAATAGAAGTAGAACCAGGAAGAGTTGATTTGCCCAAAGCCTTTGTATTCCAAAGAGAAAAGATAACATTTGTTAGGGACCTTTGGGGAAAATTATAATGGGAGGATTTAGGTTGTATTTCAAATTGGCCTTTCTCCTGAATAGTCTGAGGATGTGTTCCCAAGACACTTGGAGATTTGGGGCAATGTAGAAGATAAATAAATTGTCCTTTTGGAAAAGCTTGACCATACCGGGTGGATGAGCAATACAAATTTGGTGCTCTATTGAGCCAGGAAAAGACTACTTTCCCCTAGCTCATGAGAAAGGGGCACAAATCGTCACTGCCTTGAGGTTGAGGAGAAAGCACCCACCCTTGGCAGTGGTGAGGGCAGCTTTGGAATGACATCCCTGGAACAAACATGAGGCTTCTCAACGAGGCCAGTGGTGGCTGTGACAGGGTGAGATGCCAACCAAGAGAGATTACATGAGCTTCAGAAAAGTAGATAACAGTAAAGCCCCAGGAGGATACAGGGCACCAATGAACGTGTGTAGGGCCTCTCAGAAATAACTGATGTGACCTAGGTTAGGGGACAGCTTAGAAAGGATTTCATTTAATGTGATCCCATTCCCTTGTCCATGTTGGTGAAAAGTCCACGGCTGGGGAGAAGTCAGATTCTGCAGACACACTGATAGACTGCTGTGATTAGAATTGGTCCCTAAAGTTCCTGTGTTGACAACTTAATCCCCAAACCAACTGTGTTGAGAGGTGGAGTCTTTAAGAGGTGGCTATGTCTGAGGTCTCTGCCATCATGAGTGGATTAATGTCATTATCATGGAGATGGTTGGTTATCATGGAAGTGGGTTCCTAATGAAATGGTGTGCTCATACCCCACCCGCTGTGTGCTCCCTCGTCCTTTCCTTCCACCAGGGGATGGTGTAGGATAAGAAGGCCTCATAGATACAGATCCCTGACCTTTGATTTCCCAGAATCTAGAACTGTAAGAAATAAATATTTGTTTTCTGCAAATTACGTAGTCTATGGTATTGTGTTATAATTGTAAAAACAAACAAACAAACAAGAACTAAGACAGAGACTGAGTATTCCAAAATTTTGTTTGGAAAGGTTCATAAACACAAAACAAGGTTTGATAATCAAGCCATCAAAGCATAGTAAATCTAATTTTGTGGAATTTTGAAATATCAGGAGACTTTGGCAACAGCATCTAGATGTGGCCAATGCAGATGATAGTTCATTTATCTTACTTACAGGGATTAAGGGTTCTCCTTTTCTTCAGTGAGCTGGAACTGAAGAGGCAAATCATTACATGGAGGCTAACCTGAGCAACCAAGTAATAATGACTGCATAGGTACAATAAACACATTGTTCTCGTTATAGAATATGAGTGAAGTCATTCTCAGTGGATCCATTTGGTATTTTTCTAAAGATTTTTATGAAGATCTTCGAGGTATTCTTGTATTAAGAGACCTTACCTGAATAGATCCAAAATTTTAGGTTAAAATAAGGGTGTTCAGAGAGAATAAAAGCCAGTAATAAGCACCATTTATTGAACTTTGTCATTGTGAGGCTTATTTCTCTCTGGGTATGCCACTGTTAGTTTGAATGACTGCTTATTATTTCATCCATCACATGGATGTAGTATAAATCACTGAACCATCCATTTATGTAGTGAATATAAATCTTATTCAATAAACTCAGGTGAGCAAGAAATGTCACATTTTTATTTGCTTTAAATCAAATTAAGTAAGTTTCTGGGCTTCTATCCTATAGAATTGCTGAAAAAAACCTAATTTAGTCATCATTGGGGTTTTCACGTCATTGTGCCAAAGTCATGTAAAGATTCCAGGGAGTCAGATTGATTTAAATATCAGAGAGGCCCACTGCATGCTGCTGAGATGACCGTTGTCCAACCTGTGTGGACCTTTGAAGTCTATAACTCTGCTGCTTGTGCCAAGTAGTAACAGGTCCTTACGGATCTCATGGTATACCTTGCAACCATCCAGAGACTCTGCTTCCTTCCTAGAGGTCTGGCAGAAAATAGAGCCAGGGTGCTCATGCCCAATGGGCCAGCTAACCTCTGCCCCTTCTCCAGCCTGGGGTATTCTCTTCATTCTTTCTGAATGTCTCCATGTGTCTGCACCCACTCACCTCCCAGCGTGATCTCCTCAAGGGCTCAGCATTTTGGAGAACAAGTGTTCAAAGAGGGATTATCTCCAACAGCTTTGGTTGTTTGCTGTTATAAACTTGAAACAATGCAATGCTGCTTGCTTGCAATAGGATATATTCCAATATATTCAAGAATAGCAATGACAAACTACTGCCTTGAGTATTTTTACCTTGCTTATTCATCAAGTGTGATTGCACCTTAGCATGTGACAGACTGTGACCCAGCAGTAAGTACACAATAGTGACCATGGCAGGACCCAGTCACCACCTCTAAGTTAGAGGCTTATACAAGACTTCAGTTACCAAGGAGTTTGTCATGCATCCTAAAGTCTTTAGAGTTCACATAGT
The DNA here is from genome assembly GCF_000276665.1 of Chinchilla lanigera. NCBI lineage: Eukaryota > Metazoa > Chordata > Mammalia > Rodentia > Chinchillidae > Chinchilla > Chinchilla lanigera. The sequence goes on along the minus strand of NW_004955468.1, from coordinate 11,498,178 downwards.
TGGCCTGCCAGATGTGATAGCCCACACCTACATTCTCAACCACTTAAGAGGCCAAAGCAGGACTATTGCATGGTTGAGGCCAGCCTGGGCAATTTAGTGAAACCCAGTTTCAAAATAAAAATAAAAGGGACTGGGGACATTGCTTGTGCTTCCTGGGTTCAATCCCCATTTCAATCTGGGGAAAAAATGATTGGCCCACTCATTTTTCTTGTGTCACTTTTCTAGAATGACTAAAAAGTTAACATGTTGAACTTCTTGGCCTCCCTTGGAGTTGGTAGGGGCCTTGTGACCCAGTTTTGGCCATTTGATAATGAGGGAAGTCTGTGGTTGCTGTCTTCTATTGTCTTGCTCTTCCTTCCAATGGCACCAGTGGCTGAAGGTCATCACTAGGGGTGACAGAGCAGCAGGGCAATTCTGTTTCCTGGTGCTTGGCAGAGTCACTGTACCAGTGCTCATCTGATCTCCCTCCACTCAGGCTGTTAATGGACAGGGGTGACTAAACCTGCATTTGGTTAAGCTACCTGGAGTGTATTTCGTGCTGGTGGAGGCAAATCCCAATACAGGAGCCTCTGGAATATTTTGAGTGTGAGTTGATATTTTTATTCTAGAATGGTTGTTCTAGATACCTGGCAAAAACTATGACAGGGGATAGGTGGCTGTGAGGACACCAACCAGAGGTGTGCTGGAAGTCCAGGTGGGAGAGATAATATGTCCAAGGCCCAGGTTTAGGACTGAGACATACATAGGTGGGGGATGACTTAGAGGAACTTAGGAGGACAAAGCAGTTGAGAGCTTCCTGGCTTGAATCAGTGGATACAATGAATAGTTTATTTCTAATTATTTACCTTTCAAAATAATGCTATATTAAATATTTTTTCATATTTTGAATAATTTTCCTGAAATAGTAGAAGGAATGAATTTTTTCCCATCATGGTATAGGAATTTAGATCTCTGAAAATGTCTTAAATCTCTAATAGTGTTCATCAGTTTCTCATTTGGGAATGAGCCTACCTTCTCTTCCCAAAATAAAGCTTCCAGTGGCAGTTTTGGAAAATGACTGCCATACTAGCTGATAGCTGGAGTCAAGAGTTTCCTTTCTTTTTTTTAATTTTAAAGAGGCTAAAAAAACAATAACAAAATAACAGCAACATAGACAAAAACAAAGCCAAAACAATAAAAATGATACAGGTTTCAAAACAAAATGATGGAAATTAACAGTGGTTATTATATTACATATTGTTATCTTCAATGAAGTTGCTCAGATTACCAGATATAAGAATGCAAGATTGATCAAACCATTAAAGAGAATAAAAAATAAAAAACCATTACAAATTACAGAGCTTCACTAAACAAGATGATAGGAATTCACCAGTGGTTGTTATGTTACGTGTTGTTGTCTTCAGATTAGTTGTTCAGATTACTAGATATAAGCATGCAAGATTGGTCAAAAAATTTAAGCATAAACTGTTCCTTTCAATAAACCATTGCACATCAGTAGTACACTTATCCTAGATATCTAATTTATATATATATACACACACACATATATATGTATATGTATATTTCCCCCTTGCTTCTTTTTCTCCTTTCCCTCATCCCAGTCGTTCCTTCCCTTTGAGCAACCTTTTTCCTTTCATAATATCTATTGTACATTTTGGTTTTTATTTACTCTTTCAGGTTCTTACACTAGGGAGACAATATGATTCTTACATATGTGGGTCTGATTTATTTTACTTAGTATGAACTCTAGTTGCATCCATTTACCTATAAAAGCCTTGAGTTTATCTTTTTTATAACTGAGTAATACTCCATTGTATAAAAATACCACATCTTTTTTATCCATTCCTCAGTTGATGGGCATTTCCAAGATTTAGTTATGACAAATTGTGTTGCTATAAACATGGGTGCACATATATCTCTGTATATGATGTTTTTAATTCTTCTGGGAAAATACTGAGAAGGGGAATAGCTGGATTAAGTGGTATTATAGTTCTAATCCTAGTTTTGTGAGGAATCTCCACACTGATTTCCACAGTGGTTTCACAAATCTACACTCCTACCAGCAGTGAAGTGTTCCTTTTCGCCCATAGCCTCTCCAGCATTTGTCATTGGTTGATTTCTTGTTGAAAGCCATTCTTTCTGGGATGAGAAGAAATCTCAGTGTTGTTCTAATTTGCTTTTCTCTAATGACCAAATATGTTGAACATATTTATTTGCCATTTGCATTTCTTCATCTGAGAAGTGTGTATTCGTCTTAGATGCTCATTTTTGGTTTGGGTCTTTGAATTTTGGGGGGCTGATTTTTTTTTTTTTATTCTTTATATGTTCTAGACAGAAGTCTTTTGTCTGAGGGACATTTGTTTAAAATTTTTCCCCAATTCATGGATTTTCTTTTCACTCTGTTGTGATTTCTTTTGTTGTGCAAAAACTTTTCAAAAAGATGGGATCCCAGTTGTTGATTGTTTGAAGTATTTCCCATGCAGTTTGGTTTCTATTCATGAACTGTCTGCCTACCCCTATGTCTTCAAGATTTCTACCTACTTTTTCTTCCAGGAGAGTTAGTATTTGTGTTTTAATATTTAGATCTTTGACCCATGTTGACTTTAGTTTAGTGCATGGTGATAGACATGGGTCTAGTTTTAGTCTTTGGAATGTGGTGAGCCAGTTTTTCTGGCATCATGTATGTCTTATTTTTATTTTTCATTTGCCTTTTTTTGTATGAGGAAGTGGCATCATTTATGAAAGAGGCTATCTTTCTTCCAGTGAATGTATTTGGTCCCTTTGTCAAAGATAATGTGGCTGAGTGTGTTTGTAGTTGTGCCTGGATCTTTTAGTCTGTTCCATTGATCCTCATGTCTGTTTTTTTTTTCGTGTGCCATGCTGATTTTATTACTGTAGCTTTGTAGTATAATTTCAAATGAGGGATTATGATGCCTCCTGCCTTTCCTTTGTGGCCCAAGATTGCTTTTGCTATTTTAGGTCTCTTCTGGTTGCAGATGAATTTTAGAAATGTTTTCTGTGGATCTGTGAGGTATACTAATGGTATTTTAGTTGGGATTGCATTGAGTCTGTACAACAATTTTGGGAGTATGGCCATTTTCACAATGTTGTTTCTTCCTATCCATGAGCAAGGAATATCTTTCCATTTTCTGAAATCCTCTTTGATTTCTTTTTTCAGAGAATTCTATTTTGCACTGTACAGATGTTTTACTTCCTTTGTTAGATTGACTCCTAAGTATTTGAGTTTTTTAGTTGCTATTGTGAAATGTGTGGTTTCCCTAATTTCTCTCTCAGTGTGTTTATTGTTTGTGTAGGAATGCTATTGATTTTTGAGTGTTGACTTTATGTTCAGCTATGCTACTGAATTTCGTTATTAAATGTACAAGCCTTTTGGTGACATTTTTGGGGTCTCCAAGTAGAGTATCATGTCATCTGTGAATAATGATAATTTCACTTCTTCTTTTGCTATCCTTATTCCTTTTATTTCTCTCTTTTGTCTAATTGCTCTGGCTAATGTTTCTAGAACTCTATTGAATAGGAGTGGTGACAGTGGACATCTTTGTCTTGTTCCTGATTTTATTGTTTGTTTGTTTTTGTCTTTTTGAGATGGGGTCTCACTATGCAGTTCAGGCCAGTCTTGAGCTCACTTTGTAGCTCAGACTGGTCTCAAACTCACAATGATCCTCCTGCCTCAGCCTCCCAAGTGCTGGGATTACAGGTGGGCGCCACCACACCCAGCTTGTTCCTGATTTTAAAGTGAAAGTTTTCAGTTTTTGTCCATTTAATATGATGTTGGCTGTTGGTTTGTCATAGATGGCTTTTATCAGAGTGAGGTAAAGATCATCTATTTCTATTTTCTGTAGGGTTTTAAATCATGAATGAGTGTTGGACTTTATCAAAAGTTTTTTCTGCATCTATTGAGATGATCATGTGATTTTTGTCTTTGGCTATTGATATGGTGTATTACAGTAATTGATTTGTATATATTAAATCATCCTGTATTCCTGGGATGAATACTGCTTGGTCATGATATATAATCTTCTTGGTGATTTGCTGCATTGTGTTTGCTAGGATTTTATTGAGGATTTTTGCATCTATATTCTTTGGCTAGATTGGCCTGTAGTTCTCTTTTTTGGTTTGGCCTTTCCTTGGTTTTGATATCAGTATAATACTTGCCTCCAGGAACGAGTTAGGGAGAATTCCTTCCCTTTCAATTTCATTAAAGAGTTTGAGAAGAACTGTCATTGAACCTCCTCTAAATTTCTTATAAGATTCAGCTGTGAATCCATCAGGACCTGGGCTTTTCTTTGTTGGTAAGTTTTTTTTTTTTTTTTTTACATTTTCAATTTCCTTGGCTGATACTAAGTTATTCAGGATTTTTATATCTTCTTGACTGAGCTTTGGTAATTCATATGTATCTAGGAATTTGTCCATTTCCTCTGTTTTCCATCCTGTGAGAGTAAAATTTTCAAAGTAGGTATTGATGATCTTCTGAATCTACAGCATCTGTACTGATTTCATCCTTTTCATTCCCTATTGCATGAGTTTGTGTTTTTTCTTTCCTTTTTGATGAGGTTGGCTAGGGGTTTATCAATTTCATTTATTCTTTCAAAGAACCAACTCTTTGATTCATTAATTCTTTGTATTGTTTTCTTAGTCTCCAATGTGTTAATTTATACTCTGATCTTTATAATTTCCTTTAGACTTTGGGCTTGACTCGCTCTTCTTCTTCTAGAAGCTTGAGGTGCACTATAAGATTGTTTATTTGTGCTCATTCTATTTTCCTGATGTGGGAATCCACCACTATAAATTTCCCTCTTAGGACTGCTTTCATTGCATTTCACAGGTTCCTGTAAGTTGTATCTATATTTTTGTTTGATTGTAAACATTGTTTAATTTCTTCTTTAATTTCATGTGTGACCCATTTGTTGTTCAGGATGGTGTTATTTAATTTCCATGTATTTATGGAGTTTTTGCAGTTTCTTTTGTCATTAATTTCCAATTTCATTGCACTATGGTCCAATAGTATGTATGGGATAATTTCACTTTCTTTGCATTTACTTAAGTATGCTCTATGTGCTAGCATATGGTCTATTTTAGAGAACAGCCCAAGTTCAGTTGAGAAGAATGTGTATTCTGATGTTGTTGGATGGAAAACTGTAAATGTCTACTAAGTCCATTTGTTCACAGGTTTGGTTTAGTTCTGTTATTTCTTTGCTGATCTTTTGTCTAGTTGATCTTTCTCTTTGTGATGATAGGATGTTAAATTCCCTTGTTATGATTATGTTACTGCTTATTTAATTTTTCACATCTGTTAGCATTTGTCTTTTATAGTTTGGTGCTCCTGGATTTGGTGCATAGGAATATGTGATTGTTATCTCTTCCTCTTGCAGTTTTCTCCTAACAAGTATATAGTGACCTTCTTTATCTCTTTTGATAATTCTTGGTTTGAAGTTCACATTGTCTGCAAACAGAATAGCTACAACTGCTGTTTTCTGGGTTCCTGTCACATGGAGTATTATTTTCCATCCTTTAGCTTTCAGTCTGTGAATTTCCTTCTGAGTTAAATGTGTTTGTTGTATACAGCATATTGTTGGATTTTGTTTCTTGATCCACTCTGCCAGTCTTCTTCTTTTGCTTGGTGAATTGAGTCTGTTTACATTGATGGTCATAACTAATATATACTGGTTCATCTTTTTTTTTTTGGTTTTGGTTTTTTTCCAGTACCAGGAATCAAACTCACGACCTCGCATTTGCCAGGCAAGTGCTGTGCCACTGAGCTAAATCTCCAGTCCCTACTGGCTTATTATCTTTGTCATGTTATTTTCCTGCTGTTGATTCCCTGCTTTTTCTCTCTGTTTAATTACTTGCTCTGCTTGATGGTTCCTTTCTATTGTTGTTCTTGAAATTGTGGTCATTTTTATCTCTTTCTAGAATATCTCTTAGTACTCTTTGTAGGGTTGGTTTGGCACTCATGAGTTTCTTCAGTTTTTCCTTATTGTGGAAATAATTTATTTCTCCATTAATTTTAAAGGATAATTTTGTAGGGTATGTCAGTCTGGGTTGGAAGCTGTGTTCTTTCAGGACCTGAAATACTTCATTCAACACTCTTCTTGACTTGAAGCTTTGTCTTAAGAAATCTTCCATTATTTGGATGGGCTTTCCTTTATAGGTGATTTGTTTCTTTTCTCTAACAGCTTTTAATATTCTGCTCTTTTGCTGAATTTTTGGGATCCTTATTATATGTCTGGGTGTAGATTTATTTTTGTTATGGAAAATTGGAGTTCTGTATACCTCACTTAACAGTATGTCAGATTCTTTGTTCTTGGTTGGCATGTTTTCTGCTATCACTTCTGCAAATAGTCTTTATGTCATTTGTGTTGACTCAGGCTATTTTGTTGACACTTATTAATCTTACATTGATTTTCTTTGCATCGTCCTGCAGCTTTTGAATTGTTATTTCCTTGTTCCTCATTATTTTGAAGAGAGCTTTACTTTCATGATCATAATCTGTAATGCTGTCTTACAGGTCTGAAAGTCTATCTTCAGGTTCTTTGAAGTGGTTTTGCCAGCTTTTGATGGAATTTTTAATTTTCTGAATATCTGTTTGAATCTGTTCTAATTCTTTCCTGTATGGTTTATTCAAGGTTTCCAGTTTTTTCTATGCTTCTTTATTTTTTCCTATGTCTTCTTTAGATGTGCTGAGCAATTCTTTCATTATTGTTTTCATTTCTTTTTTTACCTGAGAGATTATTTCTGATCTAATGTCTTCTCTGGCCTGATGGAGTTGTTTCTTTATTTCAGTTGCTATCATTTTAGAAATTTCAGGTGTATGACCTCTAAGCTTTTCTGTGTTGATGTCTCCTGGACTTGTTCTGGGTAAGGTAGGTCTGAGGTTGCATCTTTCTCCTTCATTTTGTGGTGTTTGAAAGGTTTCCTGAGCTCAGCCTTACTCCTGTGATGGTGTGGGAGTGGCAGGCCAAGGACCCATAGGTTGCCAGTGCTCAGTGTGACTCCAATGAGGGTAAGTGTGGGCAGGGTGCAGTTGCTGATAATCCTGAAGCTTTTCAGGGCTCAGTTGGCTCCCACAGTGGTGGAGGAGGGCTGGGTATGCAGTCACCAAGGCTCCTGAAACTGTCCAGGGCTTAGCTTGACTCCCACTCTGATGTTGGAGGTGTGGGGGCAGCTCACTGAGATTCCCCAAGCTTTCTGGGGATCAACTTGGTTCCTCCAAGGGTGTGTGGGAGTGGTTCACATTCACTGAGGCTCCCAAAGCTGTCTGGGGCTCATTTTGTCTCCCTCACTGTTGGGAGAGGGGTGAAGGTGTGGTCACTGAAGTTCCTGAAGCTGTCTAGGCTCAGTTTGGCTCTTGTGAGGGTATGTGTGGGGGTGGGTTGTGGTCACTGAGGCTCCCGAAGTTATTTGGGACCTAGCCTCATTCCCATGCTACTGTGGGAGGTGTGACAGTGGCTCACCAATGTTCCCAAAGCAGTGGGGGGCTCACTTTGGTCCCTGCAAGGGGGGGCTGGAGTCAAGGGTTTCTAAGTTCTTTATGTCCTGAGAACTCATCTGTTAGCATCCTCATCCCAGAGCACAGCATCAGGGGAGAGGACCTGGCAAATTTATCATGTTTCCTGATCTTCCTCAGCCCTCTGTAGCCTGGCTCAGCAGTCACTTTGCAGATCTAGTAAGTCTGTGAGCTGGTTGCTGGACCTAGACTTTGAGAAGCTTAGTATGGGCTGGTGAGGGAATAGTGGATTAAGAGGAGTAGATCTACAGTGTCCAAAGTTGCCATTTATAAACATAAAAGATAATCTGATTTCTTATTTCTGTGCTTTAGTTTCTTCCTCAGGCATGGGCAAAAAGACTTTTGTGTCTCCCAAAGAGACAGAAGGAAATAATTCCTACACAAGCAAATAAACTCAACTAAAGAAATCAATAGTGGTCATTTCCCGCCAGTTGAATTCTACACTTTTGCCTGTCATAGCCACTTTTGTGATGCTCTAACTCAAGGTACTAAGATTCCTTGATAAGAGAAAAGCCTAAGAGAATGGTGACTTTTTCAAGGTCATTCTTTCTTGTTTTGCTGAAATTCTGTGGGAACCAGGCACTTACATCAGGATTATTGACCTCTGGGTGGGTATAAAGTTCATGGTGAGGAGTATGGAGAAGGGATACATTATGGGGACAGAGGCAAGAACCATTGGAGAGGCAGAAGCAGAACTTGTTTGTTAAGGTAGTGATCTTCCATAAGAACCAGTTCTTGGAGAGAGACACTGGAGATATGAGAACGTGGAGCTTTGTGTTGTCATGAGAAGAGATGAGAAGTGTGTGTGTCATGGTGGGATCTTCAGCTGTAATGTCTTGGGCTGATGGTGTGGGCAGAGGGAAGCACTGTGGCATGTCCACCAATGCCCTGCTGCAGTCACGGGGCTGGGATCCTCTTTAAAAAGCTGAGGTCCCTCAAGATGTCCCCTGGAGGTCACTACTTCCTCACTAGTTCCATTTTTCAGACTTGGAAGTCCTTTTTGTCTTTTACACTAAAGTGTTGCCCCTGGGTACTCACTTTCCTTTCTCTGCTCAGACTTTACCAATACATTTCTTCCTAAGTGAAAAGTAAACCATTGCTATGCCTTTTTTTCTAGAAAGAGCCAAAACTGTGGAATTTACTTTTTAAAAGGGAAAGGATCTTAGACACGGATGGGTCCACAGGATTTCATTCCTTCTGTAGCCTCCAGGGGAGAATCTGTTGCTTTGTTTCTCTGGTAGCTGTATGTTTTCCACATTCTGTGGCTTGTGGTCCCTTCATCCACCTTTAGAACCAGCAGCATTGCATTTTCTCTCCTCTCAAGCCTCTTGCCTGCATTTCACAAGGACTCTCATCATTATCTCAAGCCCATTTTTATAATCCAGGGTAATTTTTCAGTTGCAAGATCTTTAACCACATCTGCAAATACTTTTTATTGTGAGGCAGAATAGTCACAGGTTTCATGGATTTGGACATAGATAGCTTTTCAGTCTATGCATTCATCTAATAGAAGGTATAGCTGAGATCCTAAAGGAGAAGAGGTTTTAAAAACTCCTAGGGTTAACCCTGGGCTGCTGTAAGCTCCTTTGTCATTGTTACACAAATGGATGGACTGACTACGCCAGTGATCAGGGGCAGGTAGCAGCCCTGCTTGATCCCCTAGCTGAGTTCCTACTATAATTCTTCAAGTCTGACCCTGCTTTCCACCCTTTTATAGCTGAGTCTAGAGATTGTGTCAGGAAAGCTGGCTCAGGGAATTTAGAACATGTACTGATGACACTCCTAACATGATCAGACCCTGCTTTCTTTTAACTCTGCTGCCAAAATGTCTCTTCTGTTCATTCATATGTGATAGGCTTCCTCATCTTCTATCAGTAATATTCCAGTGATTGTCCTCCTGTTCCATCTCATCAGTGCCCAGACACATTCATACGCTAGTCACTGTTCCTGTATTTTATGTATGGAAAGTTTTCTGCGCTAGAGCACCAAATTTAGCTATATGTAAAAGGGCAAGACATTTTGGTTCTGTGTTTTATAAATCCTCTGTGGCAATGTTACCTTTCTATACCACTCTTACAAAGGGACTTTAATCAGTTCTGACTGGAGTGGGAATTCTTCTAGACGAGCACTATCCAATAGGAATTTCTGCAAGGTAGAAATGTTCTATATTGACTCTGTCCTGTATAGTGTCTGTTAGGTCTAAGTGGTGACTGACCAGGCCAAATGTGGCCAGTGCATTTCAGTTAGGAATTGGATTTCAATTTTATTCATTTCTAGTTAAAATTTAAGTAGCCACAGATTGCTAGTGGCTTCTGTACTGGACAGCATAGACCTAGGCTCTTCCCCCTAGATAATGCAAAATAAGTGCAGAATGGAGGAGTACTCTACATTATCAGAGGAAAAGCATGATGAAAATAAAAGAAGTGGAGGTCTCCACAGGCATAAAAAGAGAACAGAATCTGGAAGGATTGAAAAACTGCCTTCCATCAAGCTGGCTGGCTTAATTTTCTCTTGTTTCCACCAGATGGCAAATAAGTTGCTAACAAATTGTTCAAGACATTCTAGGGGGAAATCATTAGATGGGTTACACAGTTTATGTTTTTATTCATTTTATTGCGCAATATTTTTAATGGTGTTTTTTTCATTTCTTTCTGTCAAGTAGAAAAGAGCTTATCCATACTTTCTACGTAGTTAAAAAACCCCAAACCTCCAAATATACCAACTAACAAAACAACCAACCAAACAACGAACTACTCAAAAAACAAAGACAATATGCACAGAGTACCTTTTGCTTGGTTACTGTGCACAAGCAGAGAGACCCAAGTAGTGCAAGCAGTGCTTTTTTTCAGGGTGTCTGAGGCTGTGCGTATCAAAGGCACTCAGAAATTGCTGAGTGGTGGTTGTTGTTGGTGACATTTTATGTGTTTCCAGTTTAAAATTTGTAACCAGGATGGTTTTTACTTTGAATATCCAAGAAGGATAAAGGCCTTCTCCCTGAATGAGAGGAAAGTACAACATTGGGAGAATGTTTGGTGTTAGAATGTGGCTCAAAGTTGTCTACCCTTAAAAAAAAAAAAAAAAGTTGTCTACCCTTAAGAAGCATGTGGTCTTTATCACAAAAGCATCGTGTGGCCTTTGCTTGGAGGTGAGGCATGTACAGTGGCTGTCCTGAGAGAATTGCAGGTTGAGCTAAGAGGAAGTCCTGGGACTGAGAGAAGAGCTCAGGATTAAGTGGCAAAAGGGAATATTGGAGGGGGTGGAAAAAGTAAAGGGAGAAGCCCCCTTCCTAAGCTTCTGTGGAAATATAGGATCATGCACACTCAGTGGAAGCAGGGCAGGGTGACCTGTGACATGCAGCACTCAGTAGGAGTTAAACTAGAGTCAAGTTGTAGGAAGCAACAGGAGAGTTTGAGAGGTAGCAGACAGGGGTAATAAGGAACGAGAAAGATAGTGTGATGGGGATAAATATTAATGTGGTGGATGCTTAGTGTCATTTCTATTCCATCTAACATAAAAGACACTGGGGCACTCAGAGGAAGGGAAAGAAAGGAAGCAGATCCTAGAGGTGTATGTACAAGACTTGAGAGGATGCTGACAATTGAAGGTGTTCTGCGACATTTGTAGTGCAGGGGAGATAAGCAGCTGCTTACAAGAGATTAGTGTGAGGGGAATCCCCATCGTGAATATGTCCTGAGACCTGACTTTGTAGTCCTGCAAACCCAGTACAAAAGGGCTTTGTACGTTACAGATAAGTAAAAGGATATGTGTGCTGACAAGGAAATATGAAGAATGAAAGCAGTGAAAACTAGAATATACTTTTGTGAAATTTTCAGGAAATTCTTCATCCTAACGTCTACCCAGCCACTGATCTGATCCATATTAAGTGAAAGCCTTCTTTTGAGCCAAACTGTATGGACAAAGACATGAAAGAGATTGTCCCTGCCCTTAAATAACTCTCATTCTATGAGGGAAGGGACCCTATGTTCCCATGAAGTAAACATTGCATTATCCATGCATGAATAAAGAATGGTAGGAGACATTGATTCTTCCTACAAAACAGGGAGGGAGGCCAGAAAATGATGATCTGCCAAGGAAATCTTTATTGGAGTGGTAAGATTTTCATAAAAATTAAAAGAATCAAATAGAATTTTTCCTCGTACAAAACTTTCAGAATAAAATTTTTGTTGGAAGAATAGTATGAATGAAGCATTGACATCTAATAAGATGCGGGTTGTCTGTTTCATAACATACGTTTAGTGGCATGTTTGCTATGGCCACAGGTAGGATAATTTATCACTTAGTATAATTAACAATGAAGAGGATCTACAAGGTGTCTGGGACATCTATGTCCTTTGCATCTAACTTACGTACAGGATGAATAGAAGAGAGAAGGCAGTATATTCTGGATCACTGGGATACTTTCTAAATGTTAAATGACTATGAAAGAACATATATTCTCAATATTATATATTGAGGGGTATGTATTTTCTACCCCTGATCTGCCTTCAGCACCAATTACCTATTTTTAAAATTTTTTTAAAAGGGGAATAAAAATAATAAAAAAACAGAAACAATAAAGAATTTCACTAAACATGATGATGGAAATTGAACAATGGTTATTATATTGCATATTGTTGTCTTCAAATTAGTTGTTCAGATTACCAGCTATAAGCATGCAAAATTGATCAAAAAAATTAAAAAGAAGAAAAAAATTTAAGCATTAACTGTTCTTTTTAATAGACTAGTAGAAATTAGCAGTATAATTGTCCCAGCTATCCTGTGTATATATATCTTTCTTTCTTCCTTCCTACCTTCCCTCCCTCCTCTCTCTCTCTTTCTTTCTCAAAATTTCTTTTTCTTTCTTTCTTTCTTTCTTTCTTTCTTTCTTTCTTTCTTTCTTTCTTTCTTTCTTTCTTTCTTTCTTTCTTTCTTTTTTTCTCTCTCTCTCTCTTTCATTTCTCTTTTCTCTCATCCCAGTTGTTTCTTCCCATTGAGTAGTTTTTTTTCCTTTCACAGTATCTAATGTACCTTTCAGATTTTACTTACTCCTTCTGATTCTTACACTAGGGAGACAGTACAATTTTTACACATGCAGGCTTGATTTATTTCACTGATGAGTATGGTCTCTAGTTGTATCCATTTACCTATAAAAGCATCGAGTTTATCTTTTTTTTTTGTAGCTGAGAAATACTCCATTACATAAAAATACCACATCTTTTTTATCCTTTCCTCAGTTAATGGGCATTTTAGTTGTTCCAAGATTTAGCTATGACAAATTGTGTTGCTATAAACATGGGTGCACATATATTGCTGTGGTATGATGTTTTCAGTTCTTCTGAAAAAATACCCAGAAGGGGAATATCTGGGTTGAGTGGGACCTCCAATCCTAGTTTTCTGAAGACTCTCCATACCGACTTCCATAGAGGTTATACCGGTCTACACTCCCACCAACAGTGGAGAAGATTCCTTTTTCCCCACAGCCCCTCCAGCATTTGTTAATGGTTGACTTTTTTTTTTGTTTTGTTTTGTTTTTGTTTTTTTTTTTTCCCTCTGGTACTGGGAATCAAACTCACGACCTTGTGCTTGCCAGGCAGGTGCTGTGCCACTGAGCTAAATCCCCAGCCCCAATGGTTGACTTATTTATCATAGCCATTCATTCTGGGATGAGATGGAATATCAGTGTTGTTTTAATTTGCATTTCTCAAATGACCAATGATGTTGAACATTTTTTCATCTATTTATTTGTTATTTGTATT
>NW_004955468.1:11450728-11468756 GCF_000276665.1 Chinchilla lanigera | reverse complement strand
CTTCGACTGGCTAGGGGGTCTGGGCAAAGGCAAAGCTCAGACTCGCACTGCGGGTCAGTGCCTTTTGGAGCACTCGCTCACTTGGCGCAGGGTGTGCAAGGTTGAGAGTCTGTTCACCCTGCCCACAGCCAGAAAAGACCCTGGGGCTTCCGAGTGAAAACCGCCTCTCTTCCGCGGGAGCAGGGAGGCCAGGACTCCGTCTGTAATGGTGGCGGGGGTCCTGATGCCTGCGCTCTGCCCTCAGGGAGTAGCTGGGAAATACCTGGCTCTCTCTGCGTGTTTCGGCTGGGACCCGTGTCAGCGGGGGTGAGCACAGACTCGAGCCCAGGAGTCCAGCCACTCCTGGAACACTGGCTCTCTCGGTGCAGGGCATGCCCGGCTGAGGGTTTGTTTGCCCCGCCCGCAGCCAGAGAAGGTCCTGGGGCTTGGGCGGCGGGGTCCTAATGCGTGAGCTCTGCCCTCTGCCCTCAGGGAGTAGCTGGGAAATACCTGGCTCTCTCTGTGCGTTTCAGCTGGGAACTGTGGCAGTGTGGGCGAGCACAGACTTGAGCCCAGGAGTCCAGCTGCTCCTGGAACACTGGCTCTCTCAGCGCAGGGCGTGCCCGGCTGAGGGTTTGTTCGCCCCACCCACAGCCAGAGAAGTTCCTGGGACTTGGGTGGCGGGGTCCTGATGCATGCGCTCTGCCCTCAGGGAGTAGCTAGGAAATACCTGGCTCTCTCCGTGCATTTCAGCTGGGAACCGTGGCAGTGTGGGCAAGCACAGACTCGAGCCCAGGTGTCTAGCCGCTCCTGGAACACTGGCTCTCTCCCATATGTTTCACTTTGGATAAAACATATAAAGTATCTGTCAGATAAATTTTTGAAATGAAATTGCTGGCTAATTACTAGCTTCTTTGGGGGGACTGTGTCAATTAACACTCCCTCCACTGTCTGAGATTGCCCTCTCTGCACCTTTGGTCACCATACTGCCAAGATACCATCAGGTGTTATTCCAATTGTTTTGACAGAGATTTTGATAAAGAATTGTGAACTAGTTATAAAGGTGTTAAGAGGACGATTGTGAAGCCAGGTGTGGTGGTGTACACCTGTAATCTCAGCACTTGGTGAGCTGAGGCAGGAGAATAGCCATGAGTTTGAGGCTATGCTGGGGCTACATAGTCAATTCAAGGGCAGCCTGACGTACATAGTAAGACCTTGTCTCAGAAAGAAAGAAAAAAAAAAACCAAAAAAAAGAGAAGCCAGTTACCAAAAGTGAATACTCAAGTATCAGGGAGCTGGTGGTTACAGAAAGCAGTCACCATCTAGGGTTTGGGGCATTAGTGAAGATGCTGAAACTTGAAATACAGACACTTAGAGAAAGCATCTTGCAGGTTGGAATGCAGAACTCTGAGGACAGGGATATGGTGTAGGTGGCACTGAGGACTTGAGAAAGGACTTTATGGGGCTGGAACTGGACTTGAAGCAGGGATCACTGGTTGGCTTTTGATGGTTTTCTGATGGGAATGATCAAGCTGAATCTTTCAAGTGTTGGGAAAATTGTGAACTGGATCCAGTTGCTGCAGTGCTGAGTGTTAATGCTGCAGGTGAAAATATTGGTTATGGTGAGGTGACACAAACAGAAAGCAGATAGGGAGGAACAAGTTTCTTTTTTCTCTTATGGGCTTTGACTCCCCTCTCCCTGTACCCTTCTCCTTTTCTTCTTTTTTCATACTGGGGATTGAACCCAGCACCTTTACCCTGAGCTGCATTCCCAGTCCCTTTTTAATTTTTATTTTGAGACAGGGTCTCACTAAATCACCAAATTGCCCATGGTGGATTCAAACTTGTAATCCCCTTGCCTCAGCCTCTCCTACTGTACCTCCTGTGGGCAGATCCCACCAAAGAGACAAATAGCCAAACAGAAGGCCCTTGTGAGTACTAGGCACATCATGATGGAGTTCAGAAGGGTGGAAATGGAGCCCAGAGACAATAACTCAAAAACTGGTAGGGCAACCCAGAGTGCTTTCAAACTCTTTGCTGATTGTCTTTGTTAATTTTCTCATTCCTGAGACAGAATACCCAAAACTCAAAGTTAAAGAGGAAAGGTTTATTTAGTTCACAGTTTGCAGAGGTTTTAGTCCATAACTGGTTGGTTTCAAGGCAGGGTGGTATGGCAGACAGGGATTGCCTAGAAAAAACAGCTCATGGTAGGCAGAAGGCAGTAAAGGAAGCAAGCAAGAGATGACAACAGTTCTTTCTATCCCTTATATTTCACCCAGGCTACTTAGGGCATCTAGCACTCACATCCTTAATCCTAGTGTCCTTGGTCCTAGCATTATAGCATGAATCAATTCCAGTCACACACACTGTAGATTCAGCCAGCTCTGAAAAAGCCCCACCCATGACCACATGAAGCTTTAGGGGGATATCTAGACACAAGTCACTGACTTAATAGGCAGAACCCAAAACCTGTTACAGTTTTGTGGTTGTTGCTCTTTGCTTACTTCTGAGATAAGATCTGAATGTGTTGTCCAAGTTGGCCTTGAACTTCTGGACTCAAATGATCTTCTTGCCTCAACCTCCTGAGCAGCTGGGACTACAGGTATGCCTCATGTCTGACTTGTTGTTGTTATTTTGATTAGCATTTTTTCCTGATTAGGAGTGAAACTGAATGCTTCTTTACTTTTAGAGTTTGATGTTCCTTTCTATGAACTTCAAAAAAAATTTTTTTTGCTATACTTTGGTTTGCTTGTTTTGCTTTAGGTTATTGATTTTGTTCCTTACCCCTTAAAGAAATTAGACCTTCAAATATAATATGAGCTTCAAATATTTTTTTCACAGTTTGTCATTTATCTTCTGATTTATACTGAACTTTTACTTATGTATTTTTATTTTTACCGATTTGAACTTACTGATACTGTATTTTCTTCTGTGACTTCAGGGTTTTTCTTCATCTAGAGACATTTCCAACTTTGAGGTAATAAAAACAGATTCTCCCATTTTCTTCTCAGTGCTTTTATGGTTCTGATTTTAAGATTTAGATATTTGATAAGTGTGCAACATTTCTTGCTATGTAGTTTGAGGAAATAATTCAAGCGTATTGTTTTTTACTTTACCATTCAGGTGTTCCAGCACCTTTGTTAAACAATCCACATTTTCTCAGCTAATTTGAAAATACACTTTTATTATAGTTCATGTTCTTTGGTTTATTCTGACATTTTCTAATGTATTTCATTGATCTGTTTACATACTAGCACCACACAGTTTTAATTACTCTAGTCATAATATGTTTAAATTAATTTTATTTTCTTTTATTAGAATCTTATGTTTGTTCTTAAGTTTTCTTTCCACCATAGGGCCATTATGGTTAGCTTGTCTAATTTTAAATTCTGTTGGTAGTTTTATTGAGATCACATAAAAATAAGGATTAACTAAGAAGGGTTGACATTGTTATCATACTGAACTTTCGCATTTAAGAACATGGTATACCTTCATTACTTTTCTTCCTCTTTTGCATATTACTTATGATATTATTGCAAGTACTTTCTCCCATGCCCTCATTAGCAGCCACATACACTTAGTCTTTATATCTTCCTCACACCTTATTTTTTAAAAAAGAAATTTCAGTGTACATGGGTTCATAGATGAGATTCAGAGTTTCTGAGTTACATTTATCTCATGGTTTTATTGAAGATGGAGTTTGCCTGTTTTGTTTTTCTCTTTTTTTGTTTTTGAATGATTCATGACAGACTAAGAGGAACAACTGCATTTTCTATGCTGTTTAAAAATCAGATGTGACTTCATTTACATGCTCAAAACACTGTGATATCTATCACACTGACTGCAAGAAATCCAGATTTTTATCACCAAAAAGCTGTAGGAATCTCCTTGGAATAATACATGGCTGCATAAATAGAACACAAATGTTTGCTACCTTGATAGACACGTGGCTCTGAGGTACTTTTCACTCATTTTGGAGATAGAAGTTTTCTCTCAAGATAGCATCACTTAGGGGGCAGCTGCTTTCACTTATCCACCTATTCTCAAAGTGGCATGCACGTTTCACTGGGGTACATGAAGGCATCCCAGGGGGTTGCAGGGAAAGCCGGGGTGCTGGCGTTGAGAAAGTTAACTGTAATGATTGGCAAAAAATCCTTCTGCAACTCAACTGGCTACAAATCTTTGCTTTCCTTAGAACTGAGGGAAGACTTGGTGAGGTTGTCAATGGATAGAAGATTTAAATGAATTTTTTGTTCATTGATCATCAGGCTTTAGTTTTATGTGTAACTTGAAAAGGATTAAAAAGAAATAAAGGACATTGGTATAATAAAACTTGCATTTGCGTCTACTTCATGGTATAAACAGCTGTCTCAGTGCTTACATTAAAAAAGAAAGTAAACTGATGATAAATCCTTTCTCACTCTAGTAATGATGAATGTTCAGCCTTGTATATAAATTAATTTTTAAAAAAGCCTCATCTATCTCATTAAGAAATGTATTTCCTGCCAGAACATATTTTTTGTGTTTAAAATTACTTTTCAAAATCACATATAAATAAAAATTGAAATGATAATTTAATCCAGAAGAATTCTTTAGTATTTAGAGTCTTATGGCTACTAGAAATTAAATAAAAATGTCTTTTCCCTCTTCATTTATTTACGTTTGTTGTAGAGAATTATGATAGGGTGATCAATAACATACTTTCAAGCATAAAATTTACATTATGATAAAATTCTATGGGGAAAGTAGAATGCAAATATGAGTTTCAGAAGGAAAAGGAATGATGTAAAAGTTTGACTGTTAAAAAGAGCTTACTTATGCATTTTTAAATGGATGAAGTGAATGAAATTTCAATAATTCTGTGGGATATATTTAACAAATAATGTACTTTTATCCTAAAATGTCAACATTTATAATACCCCACAAGTTATATATTTTGCAGCAACTTAAGTGTGTGATGAAATATTGTAATTGCCAAGTTAAAAATATATGTAAAAGTGCATTTTCTAAATTCTTTAGGGGATTCACAAGCAAACAATAACAAAGACAAATTAAAACCAACAGAAAACCAAACTTATGGCCCGAAACTTTCATTGCAAGTA
Source organism: Chinchilla lanigera (assembly GCF_000276665.1). Taxonomy (NCBI): domain Eukaryota; kingdom Metazoa; phylum Chordata; class Mammalia; order Rodentia; family Chinchillidae; genus Chinchilla; species Chinchilla lanigera. Next base: position 11,463,675 of record NW_004955468.1, on the reverse strand, counting down.
AATGCCTACTTTCACTTTCTCAAAATTTGAGACTAAGATTTTGAATGTAATGAGTATTCTAGGGAGGGTAAAAGACCCCCAAAATGTAGTTTTGGTCTTTGTGGATACAGACTATATGGGCGCCCTATTTGTCTTTGCTTGGACTTGTATAGTGACTGGACCCGGAGCTTGCATTAAAGGACCCCTCTTCTCACCTCAGTGAGGATTCCTTTGAATCTAATACTTCTTTAAAGTGTAAGACCACAGATTATAGAAGCACAAGGATACAGAACAGTTCCTTCAGTCCTTAGGGGAAAACCCAAGTTTCACTTTTAAAAGCTTGCCCTTTTTTTTTTTTTTTTTTTTAAGGTAACCAGGGATTGCTCATTTCCTTTGGGAAGCTGAAATTACCCCATTCAAATGCAACAGAACATAGTAAACCGATATCAGTACCTTTGACACTATCTGGGTTTTTCTGTCTTAAATAATGTCACATGCAGAATAACCATCCAGCAGGGGCAACAGCCTGGCTGTCTTTTTCACTCTCTTTGCCTGTGATGAAATGTTAAATCTGAGCATCTTTTATAGCTGTCTTCCCACTCTTCTATTTTGGTGAGTCAGAACTTGAATAATAACACACAGACCTTCCAAGAATCAGCAAGAAAGCCTCATACAGGGAATATAAATTTACCTATTAGAATACAATCTGCAGAAACAAAGATATGTTAAATGGCACATGAAATTTATATCACTTAACAGGACACAACCTGCTCAGCTGAAACATTTTACATTTGATTATTTCAATATCTTTCCCAAGTTTAATGGGAGAGCTTAAAAGACATCAAAAAATTAAAAGGACCTTCAAATGATTTTTGCCAAAGAAGGAAGGATCGCCTTTCTCAAAAATCAGTTGCTTCCTAAAATTCCTTGAACAATTTTCTTTGTGTTCCCACTTTCTTGCTGTTTCAGTTCACCAAACTAGAGAACACAAGGAGTCACCTGTTAGGAGTTTCTTTTTGGGGTCTCTGCAAAGCTGTAGCCCACAAGCTTGGATTCTTGTAAGGACCTTTAGTAACAACAATCAGAGGCACGTGCTGTCTCTCAGCTCTGTTGCTTGCTATGGGGGTGAGCCATATGGGGGTGCAAGGATTTAAAACATTTAATTAATAAGGCTGCACGAAAAACATACATGAATACTTTCTCATTGCAAACAACAGACATCATGGATGAAGATAAACTCAAACAAGAGCTAAAGTCCTTAATCACCTCTGCTGTATCACTTCCCACTCTAGAGGCCAATTATCCTACTAGTTTTGTCTACATCCTTCCAGAATCTTTATCTCACTGCCCCTGCCTCTTGTTAAACACATGTAAGAGTGTAGATATTTTGCAACAATTTAAAAAATGTCAAGAAAGTAGCATGAGATTTTTTGTGAATTGTTAATGTTGCTACCTCATTAAAAATTGCTGTATATATGTACATTCTATAATATAAATATTTTATGTAGAAATTTACCACCTGAACCATTTTTTCTCTCTCAACATTTTTATTAGTGTCAGTTTCTTACAATTCTGCCACTATCTTTGTACATTACTCTTTGTATGTACACACATGCTCCTGTAGCCTTTCTCTCTTTTGTCCTTAAGGCTGTTTGACTTTTGATTCCTAATTTTAAGAAATATCTTTTAGATTTTAGATACTAATTCAGTGTCAGTTGTAGACGTTGCAAATATTTTCTCCTCATCTGCAGTTTTTTTTGCAAGGTTTTGATGTTGTCTTTAGTTGTGCTAAAGTTATAATTTTGACATAGCCAAGTCCACTAATTTTGTTACTTTGATTGTTTTTGCTTTTTGTCAAAAAAGTCGTTATACTGTTCACAACGTGTTATATATTTCTTATAATTTTAAATACTTTTAAATTTCTGTTTTATGTTTTTATAAGTAACATAATTTATTTTTTCGAATGCTATAAGGTTGGACACTAACTTTTTTTGTTTCTAAATTGATAGTTGATTGCATCAATACTCTTTATTGGACAGAATATTTTCTTTCCTGCTACAAAATGTCATTCTTACCATTCTTCACATTACATTGAAGTATTCTTTGATGTGTATGTCTTTTCATTGCTTAATTTGTCTAAACTAGCCCTGATAGTAAGTAGTGCTAGACAATTTGTTTTGTAATATAATTTGATACCTGTTAGAATGTAATAACCTCTACACTTTAAATTTTCATAGTATGGAATTACTTTTATTTGTTTCTTTTCATTATTAAAGACCTTGATGTTTAGTATAATATTTTAGTGAGTTATTGCTTTTGTACAGGAATGCTGTTGATTTCTGTTTACTGATCATGTGTTTGGCTGCCCTTTTGTTAGCTTTAATTGTCAGTTAATGGTTTTGGATTTTCTAGACATATAATTTTATTGTCTGCAAACAATTGTAGCTTTATATCCTTCTTACTCATATTTATGCTTTAAAAAATAGCATTGTCTTTTGCTAAGACTTCTAGGTAATTTGAATAGTGGGTGTGATGGAAGGCATCTGTTTTGCTTCTGACTGTAAGTCTGAAAATATTTCAGCATTAAATATATCTACAAGTGTACTGTTAAATGTGTTTTAAATGGAGAAGTTCTTGTTAATTACTAACTTGCTAATTAAATAATGGATTTAATTTTTTTGGATTCTATTCTTGAATCTATTCAATATATATATTGCTCAGTTAGTGAGACAGAGCCTCTCAATATTTTAACCTAAGCTATTCTATTACTGGGATGAATACTACTTGGTTATAAGGAATATCCATCTTTTTTATTAAGTATACTGATTAATTTGATTTGCCAGTATTTATGTAACTTTTATATTTGCATCCCTAAATAAGATTGATTTGTAGTTTTACCCTTCTTGCTTGGAATTTGTAATACTTCTATCAGCAATGTAAAATGAGTTGTTTATATTTTTCTATTTGTCTATATTGTGAAATGGTATATGTTGGAGATGCTCCATTTCCTAATAATAATACAGAGCTTACCCATAACAAGCTGCAGCTATTTTAAGGAGGAATGAATCTTTTTGAAACAATTTCTTTTATGATTTAGGTTTTTAAAAGTTTATTATTATTTTTTCTAACATTTTGAAAAGTCATCTGTTCATAGAAATAAAAACAATATTAATTTAGGTTTTATTTTATTTCTATAAACTTGTAAGTTTATAAATACATGTAGCACTATACATATATGTACCATTTTCTGTAGTTTTGTCTCCTTTTTCATTTTATTATTATTTATTTATAACTTCTTTCTCTGATCAAATATATATCTATTATGTTGGTCTTTTTCAGTAGCCAATTTTGACTTCAATATTTGAGTCTACTAATATTTCTTATTTATATTTTAATAACATTTGCTTTTATCTTTATTACTTCTTTCATGCCATTTGTTTTATATGTTCTTAGTTCCTTGACTAAAAAATGTCACTTGTTTATTTTAAATTTTAATAACTTAAAAAGTGAATATATTTATCAGTCTAAAATTTCAGAATGTGTTCTTTGCATATTTCTATATTGTTGGTATTTGTTAATCTAACTCATTCTAAATTTAAATGACTATTTTCATTTTAAAGGTTATTTTAAACTTATCTTTAAATTGATAAATGCAAATATATATACTTACATAAAGTATGATATTTTCAAATGTGTGTAAGTTTTGGAATGGTTAACTCAAGCTAATTAACATGTATTACTTACATAATACATACATGTAAGTATGTATTACCTCATATACTTACCTTTTTGTGGTGAGAACGCAAAATACACATTCTGTGGATTTTCAAATCGAAGGATACCAAATCTCAGGGAGGAGGAATGAGTGTGGTTCTATTTTACAACAAAATGACTATCGTTAATAAGAATATGTTGTATACTTGAAAATCACTAGCTTTTTAGGGGTGGGGAGAATATTATTTATTAGTTTATAATTTTTAATTTTCAATCAATGGTATTGTAATCATGCAGTATGACATATATGATGCCAGCTTTCTAGATTATGTTTAAATTTACTTTGTGGCCAATATGTGATCAAATGTATATCTGTTTTCTCTGAAGTCGCCTGTTTATGGTTTATATATAAACATATTCATGTGTATGTGTCAATATGCATATGATTAGTATTGTTAGATGCTTTGTTTAACTCATATCTTTATTTTGTAAAAAAATTATTTGATTATTTTCACAGAAAGCTATGTCATAGTACTGTGACAGAACAGTTATTAATTTCTTACTATGGCTCCTTTTTTACTTTATCCTAAGGTTATGTTGCTTGCTACATACAACTTTATTACTAGTGTTTATCTTCAATAAATATAAGTATACAATATTATTAATAAATATCTATGTTTACTTACTGATATTATTTCTATTAATGTAAAATATACTGTCAAATACATTCACCCATGAATTCTATTTTATCTGATGTCAATATTGTTATATTAGTTTACTTCTGTCTTTTTGTTTGTCTGGTATTTTCTTTTCCTATCTTGATTTTGTTTTCTTTATCATGTCTTCCCATCTTCAATTTTCTTTTCAGAAACAGCATATGGCTATACATGTAGAATGTGTTACTTAACCAACACAAAGAATTCTCAATTTCTAGTAGATTAGATATGCCCTTCTTGGGACCTATTCCTGGGCTTCCTATTTAGAGTTCTCTAGTTGTCTTTTCTTCCCTCACATTTGCTTTTTTCTTTTGCATACTTGTTTTTGAATTGACAGTTTTCTTTATTTTATTGGTTACCTTTAAATAACTTAGAAGTATTCTAGTATATTCCTTAAGTGATTATCATTATATATTAACATACATTTAAGCATTTATTTAATAAGATATTGAATTAATGAAGCAAATTATCTAGTTTTAAATTTTAAATTGAATTTGCTGTTTTGATCTTGAATGCTAGATTATTATTTAACAAATGTGCAAGAAAAACATTTAATTTAAAATACGTTTTCAGGTAATTCAATCTCCAGAATGATGGTGTTAGGAACCTAAGAAATCCTCTTCTTTCAAGACAACTATGGAGCTGGATAAAATTGCCCAAAACGACTACTTTAGCTGTCAGAAAATTGAGAAATTTAATTTTATTAGGAAATTTAATTTATAACAAATTACTGTGTTTTGAACAGGAAATGTACATGTCTGCGATATCCTCGCTTGGGGACCTCCCTTCCTCTCCTCTCGGGTCTGTCGGTTTGGTAGCAAGTGGGGTCAGGCGTTGACACTAGGAGCTTTGCTGCCACACCTCGGAAGGACTCTTTGCATAAGGGGCATTGTCATTTAAGGTGATAATCCAGTGGACAGGAAGCAGGAAGGGCCAGTGTCGCCACTGGGCTGAAGCTGTGTTCCAGTTGCACCAACTAACCGACTAGCAGACTCTGAATTTGAAAGGAGTCCTAGAGAGCGACGCTTTCATGGCGGGTTGGATGACGTCTCCACACATCTTGCTTTGAAGGGGTACCCTATAAGTACACATATGGGGCAGGAGCGGGCCAGTACCTCCCCAGTATCACTGGCCAAGACAGCCTGCATGCTCGTGGTCAGGACATAAGAGTGCTTGGTGGAAAGTAGAAGGTGTTACCTGGTAACAGCAGGAAGTTTAGCCCTACTTCCCACCCCACATACAGATCCCCCAGCAAGCCTTAGCGGCGCAATGTGTCTGAAAACAACCCCCGAACAATACTTGTTTGAACAGTAAGTTATTCAAACACAAGGACAACTTCTAAGAATCCAGGTTTGAAAGCAACAACAAGGAAAAAATGCAAAAATGAAAAGCAGACGCACATTGTTGGATAGGGCGACTTTGCGAATTTATTTCAGACAAGTTATCAAAGGAACAATAATAGCAACCCTTAGGGGATAAAGTTAGAATCCTGTTTTTCTTCAGTATATTACTAAAATGTCAAATGTTCAATAAAAATTTACAGAACTTGCGAAACAATGCAACCAAAAAAGCCCCCCCAAAATGAGTCATACATGGGAAAAAAGTAGTGAATAGACTTACCCTGGGAAGGTACCCAGCAGCGGATTCAGCAAAGATGCCAAAACAGCTAATATAAATATATTCACAAAGCTAAAGGAAAGTATCTTTAAAGAATTAAAGAAAAGTATGATAAAAATATGAATAGAGAATTTCAACAAAGAGATAGAGATTATTTTAAAAAGGACCAAAAATGTATTCTGAAATTTTTTTTTTTTAAAAAAACCCTTTATAAAAGGGAACACTGACTCCAGCTTCTCCACTGTAGATTTCTGACAGAAGAGGAAGATTGACTCCTTCTAAGATAGATAAATAGAAATTATATATCTGAGTAACAGAAAAAAGGGTTAAAATATAAATAAAGGCCCAGAGACTTTGAGAAAATAGCCAGTCTATAATACATTTGCTGGGAGTCCTAGAGGAGAGAAGAGAAAGGAATGAACTGAAAAACAATTTGAAGAAGTGGGTAGAAATTGTCTTAAGAAATAGTATATGAAAATGTCCCATCTTTAATGAAAATGTTACTATGCAGATCTGAAAACTGAAACAAATTTCAAGTAGGATAAATACAAGATATCCTTGTGTACAGGCACTGGAGTTAAACTGTTGAAGACCAAAGAGAAAAATAAAATTCTAAAACAATAAGAGAAAAATGTTCACATCCAGGAAAACAACAATACAATTAACAGCTGACTTCTCATAAATATATAGTGGCAGACAGAAGGCAATCTAAACTTTAATATGCAGTGAATTACCCTTTGAATTTAAAAGAGAAATAGAGATATCCCTAGATAAACATACATTGAGAAATTACTTAATTCACATAAAAATGCATTTTGTTTCTTCGTCTTTCATTATTTATTGGTATTCTCATACTAATAGCTCATACTTAAATTGCTATAGCTTTATAGTATATTTTATATTTGACAGATCAATTTTCCATTCATTGCTTCATTTTCCCACATTTTATTGGCTATTCTTGTGTATTTTGTTTTCCAGGTGAATTGTTATATTTCATAGGAAATCATGTTGAAAATTTGATTAGGGTTTTACTGTCTTTCTACTGCTACTATTATATTTTTAGTAAATTAAACCCATAAGTCTTACAATTTAAGCCCACCTAAAATAACAAAGGAGTTTGGTTAAAGGGTGCTGGAGCATCTCGGAGATCTGAAAGAATACTGGCTGATTAAAATGAGGGGGGCAGCGAGGCAACTATTCTTGTACCCTTAACAGTGGAGTCTGTGGATCTGCTCCTTAGGTTTTTGCCATTTATGAGACTCAGACATTCCAGTCTCTGTGTTTTCCATTTTAAGTTCCAGACTGTGGGAGAGAGAATTTTATCATCTCAACTAGAGCACTGTATCTGCCCCTACATCATCAGCTGTGATCTGGTGACAGAATTTGATGGTATAGGCATCATTACTGGGCACACTTGTTGGAGACAACCCAAAGTTGTATCCATTTACTGCATGTCAAGGTAATGTCATCTGCTATTGTTTCCTTCAACCTAGGCTCTGTGGTTGATGCTGTCATTTCTCTTATTTGATGGGGGCCTTATGAACCTGTGTGAAATTTTGTGAGATTCCTAACCTCTAGCCCTGACCTTGTAGTTTTCAACTCTATTCTTTTGGACAGGTTTCAAAATATCACATTTTAATCACTAGTGTTTAAGTCTCCAGTATCTGGGTTGATCTTTTAATGAGTGAAATATAATCTTGTACCTCTTGAGGGTGTCATAGTCTTTCATTAAATCTGTTATTCTTATTACTGTCCCTGTTTCCTTATGTGTAAGTGCTATTGTTTATTGAATTGGTGTTTGTATTTTCTCTGCTGGCTTTTGCTATATTTAGAGATTAGTAGTAGTTTGTTCAATTTCTTAATTCAAGTGCCCTTTTATGTTGTCTGCCATATTTATTTTGTAATACCATCACGATGAGGTAGCAATGCTGCTCTGTGAAAGAATAGAGGGACAGTATGTGCCATTAAGTGCTGGTACTTTGTTGAATCTTTCATAGAGTCAGACTCCTGGGGCACTTGACCTGTCTCTGTACTTCAAGCCCCCATACTTCCTGCTTCCTGCACTCACAGTGGGGCAAATGGAAGAGTCTGTCTTCTTGGTAGCTCCCGAAGGCACTTCAACTAATGCCCCCAGACTGTCCTTCGATTCCCTTCTGCTCACTGCAATCACAACACACTTCGGTGCTGTCCCTACCAAACAGTATAATTTTATACGTATTTTGGTTGTGTTTTCTTCACAGAGCCCATTTTGTCTGCTTTCATATCTTTAAAATAGCAATTTAAAAAAGGTGGAACACCCGAGTAGTACCTTCTCTTTTTGTGTTACTGTAAAAGTGATGAGGGGAGAAGGGAAAGGTATAAAATCTACTCCCTTACAAACTGGTCTGGCACTCACTGTAAAAGCCAAACTATAAACTCTGAAAAGTGGTTTAATCATTCATTTATTTTTTTTTCTTTTTAGTAGCTTTAAAAAGATTTAAGTTTAATGGAGACTTCTTGTAAAACACTTGAAAAATATATGAGCATTTATAACAAAGAGTGGAAGTCCCTGTTTTAAAATCTCTTTCCCCTGGACTTCTTTTTCTATTCTCTAAAATCCAGTGGAGGTGCATCTATGCAGATTTTATCTCAGCGTATAAAAAATGTGTTTGCATACAGGTGCATATGCACATAAACAGCAAGATACAATTTTCTGTGATTTGCTTCTTCCACTTAATACTATATTGTTTCCTTCCACATTACCACATATGTCTTCCTTATCATTATTAAAGACTATATAATATCCCATAATCTAAGTAAATCATAATTTATTTTATTTTCCTTATATTTGTGTGCACTTGGGTTTATTTGTTCATTTATTAACAGTATAACAGATATCTATTGAACATCCTCAATCCCAGCTCTATTACTTTTTTGTTGTGTAATTTTGAGCACTTAAATCTTTCATTTTTCACATCTATAAAGTAAGGGATAATGATATTACCTATATTATAGAAATGGTTAGAGGAATAAAGTGTTCCTCAAACTTGCACATATTAAACTCTCAATAAATGTTAACTATTATCTTTATGTGTATGTATTAGGGGCTATGTTACTTGCTAGGTGGTAGTGAAAAAAATCCATAGAACCACAGTCTACTGGGGTGGTGAGAGAGAAACTGAACACCAGCAAAATAATCCCCAGTCTTATGGCATATTATTATGAACAGTGATAACTCTTATGAATAATAACCAAGTTTTGCAAACTTTAAGTGATATAAGAAAGTATAACAGAGTGACCTAGTTTAGGTTGGAGCCTGAGAAGTTATCCTTAAGGAAATGACATCACGTTACTAATAGTTATCAAGGAAAAGAGTAGTGGGAAGGGTCAGGTGCTCCATCCAGCAGTAGATCTGGACCCATAAGGAGGTTGCTACAGGCTGAATTTTGTCTTTACTCATCAATTGTATACATTGAAAACTTAACTCTCAATACATCGGTATATGACTTTATTTGGTGATAGGGCCTTTCAAGAGGTACTGAGGTAAAATGAGGTCATATAAATAAACCCCAATTCAATATGGTGTCCTTATCGGAAGAGGAGATTTGGATAAGAAGAGGGGACACAAAGTGAAAAGACCACATGAGGACACAGGGAAGAGATGGCCACTGACATGCCAAGGAGAGAGGTCTCAGAAGGAAACCCTGTTCACACCTTGATCTCAGACTTCTAGCCTCCAGAAATGAGAGGAAGTAGATTTCTACTTAAGCTACCCAGCCTGTGCTACTTTGCTATGGCAGGTCAAATTTATTATCTAGTTTCCGTTTAAGCATTCTGATGGCTTCTAGGCAATTCTTCCAATTCTTGATCTGCTGCCTATTGTAACCATTTTGTTCTCATGGTCATAAAAATTTTGCTGGCTAATGGATCTTGCATCTGAACTTGAAGGTTATTTATTTCCCTTTCAGGTTTGTTTTCTCCTGCATGTTCGGCCATACCTGTATTACTGCTCCTATAGTCAATGCTGTGCTCCTGGGCACCAACCGGCCTGTCTCACAAGAGCTCTCCCTGGATTGCAGTTTTCATGCATATTTCATCTGCCAACTTCTCTCACAGACCTGGATTTTGCTATCAAGAAAGACCTTGCAGAGTTCATTAGTTGGAATGGACATTGTGGGATTCTGAGCAGCTTTTTATAACCCTCACTTTCCATCCCAGCTTTTTCAGCTTGTTGCAGTTGGTATTTAAGGTGCCTTTAATTATAGCTAATGTATATGTTATACTTCTCGTATATTTATTATTACTTATAACACAGAATAAAGTATTCCTTGGATATCCATAGGGGATTTTTTGCAAGACTATCCCACAGATAAATCTATGAATGCTTAAGTCCGTTACATAAAATGGTATAGTGTTTGCATATAATCTATGCACATCCTCACATACATATTAAGCATCTCTAGATAATACCCAGTACAGTATAACTGTTATGTAGTTTTATATTATATTGTTTAGGGATTAATGAAAAGAAAAAATATGTGCATGTCTATTCTCTACAGAGAATAGACACAATTAAAAAATTTGTCTATTCTCTACAGAGAATAGACACAATTAAAAAATTTGTGATCTGCATTTGGTTGAATCCGTGAATGTGGAGTCCTTTTATATAGGTGACTAACTATACTGCTAAGAATGTCTGTTAATATATATGTATGTATATTTCTTAATAACAAATACTTAAAAGTATAATTGCTAGATTTTACTAGAATAGTGCTTGATTGCTATAAAGTGGGCATTCTCACAAAATCTGATATTTTGAAGCATTAAATATTTTTCCATAGTGGTTTCATTTTGCACATCCTTGATTTCCAACAAAGCTGAGGCTACTGGTCATTTATATACTTAAAGGAATCTTTTCAAATATTTTACCCATCTTCTTATCATAGTGTTAATCTATTTCTCAATGATTTCTAGGAACTCGGTGTATGTTAAAGCAATTATTTTTTTCTGTTGTATATTTGATGTGCACCAAATACTTTTCCAAGTCTGTAAATTTGTTCTACCATCCTTAGCAGCAGAGCGTGTGGATCTACTCTCTAGGTCTTTGCTAATAATGTGACCCAGAACCTTCAGCTCTCAGTTTCTGTGTTCTCCAATCTGACTTCCAAATTTCAGGGAGAAAGACTTGTTGCTTCAACTGGGATATTATGTCTGTCTCTACATCACTGTATGAGTAAGTTTCCTGCTACTATAACAAAATGCCCAAGGGAACTAACTTATAAAGAGAAAAAAATTATTTCTGCTCACTGTTTTTGCAGTTCTGCTCCATAACCTGGTGGCCCTATTATTTGGGCTTTTATTGAGGGAAGTCCTTCACAGCAAGATTATGTGGCAAAGCAACATCACCCACCTTATGAGCTAAGGTACACAAGGAAAAAGTGGGAAGTGGTCCGATCCTCCAAGCCCCTTTGAGGACATATACTCAGTAATTCATGGATCTCCCATTAGGCCATATGTCCTCAAGATTCACAGCATCTCCCAACAGGTCTGTCCTAGAAATCCAGGCCTACAGTTATGTTCAATATCCAAATTGTAGCACCACCATCTGGAATCAGTGACAGACACTTAATTTCTATTTTGTTATGTTGTATTACTGCATGGGAATATTACATAATGGTGGGGTTTGTTTGGGGAAGTTGGTACATGTATTTAGCACATTTAATTCCATTATCTTCTCCCATTTCTCTTCTAGCTTGCTGACCCACTATCCCATCTTCAGAAATTTCCTACCTGGCTTTCTGTCATTTCTTATGTGTGTTTGTATGAATTTATAGGTTTCTAATACATGAGAAAACATGCAATATTTAACTTTCTGAGTCTGGCTAATTTCACTTAACATGATGGTGTCTAGTTCCATCCATTTTCCTGTATTTGACACAATTTAATGCTTCTCTTTGGCTGAATAATATTCCATTGTGTATATGACAGATTTTGGTAGTGTAAGTATCACCACTGGGCTTACTTGTTGGAGATAACCCCAAATTATACCTATTTACTTCCACCTATTAGTTTTCCTGAATTTAGGCTTTTTGGGTTACACCTACTTTTTGAGTTTCTTGCCTTATTTTGTTTTCATTGCTGGGACAAAATACCTGACACAAATTAAAGGAGGAAAGGTTTATTTTAGTTCACAGTTTGTACAGATTTCAGTCCATAGTGAGTTGGCTCCAAAGCAGGCCAGCATGGCAGAGGGGCATGACAGAGGAGCTAGGGAAAATGCAGCAACAGTGAACCTTCTTTTCCCTTTACATTGCATTCATGCTACAAGCCTATTGGTTGGTGCCACTCACACCCAGGGCAGGGTTTCCCTCTGTGGTAATTCCATCATTCTCAAACTATCCTAAATCAATAAGTGGACTAACTCAGTCATTGTGCACTCATAATTCAGTATCCCATATCCCAGATCCAGCCACCTCCCAAAGTCCCACCTATCAGCTCATGACACTTTTGGTGGGATGTCTAGATATAAATCATAGCACTAGCTTCATCTCAAATTTCTGCAATCAGTGGATGAAATTACAATGTAAACACCACAAAACTCACATTGTGTATATAATGGCCAATAAAAGGGGAGAAAAAAGAAGGAAAAATTTATAATTTCTCTTTGGGATGATAAAGAGAAGTTAATTATACCAAATGGTAAACAATGAAAAATAGTAGGAAGTCACAATCCTCATTTGTTGTTAGTTGCAAGACTTTCTTGAATTTTTACTTTCTTCTGACATTAGAAATTCTGTGTAACCCTTAGAACATGGTCTGATTGTCATTTTTCTTCCATAATGGACTGATCTTCATTCCTGAGGTATCCAAACAACTATTAAGGATTTGGTTCTTTTCTTTTTTCTTTTTTTGGTTTTTCTCCGGTACCGGGAACCGAACTCA
>NW_004955468.1:11435215-11446058 GCF_000276665.1 Chinchilla lanigera | reverse complement strand
GAGGCTCACTGGAGTTCCTGAAACTGTCTGGGGTTTGGCCCAGCTTCCACAAGAGTAAGGGGGATGTAGGTCATGGTTACTGAGGCTTCAGATATTGCCTAGGACAGAGCCTGCTTCCCACACTGGCAGAAGAGGGATGAGGGTGGACTTTCTTAGGCGGATGACTCTGTCCAGGTTTCAGCTGGGCTCCCAGGGCAGTGCAAGTTGTTCTGGGAGTGACCACCATGGCCCCAGAAATTGTCCAGGGCTCCACATGCCTCACACACTAGCGGGGGAGGCACTGGAGTGTCTCACCAGGGTTCCTAAAGATGTCTGGGGTTCAGTCCAGCACCCGCACATCCTATGTGTGCAGGGAGTAGCCACTAAGGCTTCAGAGGGTGCCTAGGGCTCTGCCTGTCTTGCATATTGGTCAGGGAGGTGCAGCAGTGACTCACCAGCGTTCCTGAAGATGTCTGGGGTTCAACCAAGCCCCTGCAGACACACTATGGGTGTGGAAAGTAGCCACTGAGGTCCCAGAGGGTGCCTGGAGTTCCTCCTGCCTCACCCACTGGTCAGGAAGGTGCAGTGGCAACTCACTGGGCTTCCTGAATATGTCCGGGGTTCATCCAGCTCCCGCAGACATGATGCCTCTGTTCTTGAGGAAGAATTGCTACTTCGTTTGTGATGGAGAATGTCATTGTCCCCTGGAGAGTTGGAGTTTAGCAGAGTGGCCACGTTAGACTGGGTGAATAGAAGTCCATGCTACTCAGTCCATATGTGTCCTCTGTCCTGACCATTGTGGCTCTTGTAACTTATTATTCCATTTAGAAAGGCATAGCCTGTCAAGGGCAAGAGAGTGACTGGTAATAGTAAATTAACTCTCTAACTCTTTGATTATTAAGAATCTTGGCTGTAGTGAGGAATTTATATGAGAATTTAGATACTGCACAATCATTTTCATGCACTAGATTTGCTCTAAGTAGGTCATTCTGAAGTGAAAAATCTTACTCTACTTGTGTAGAACTTACCACATAGGCCTCACTAAAACATGGAAAGCAATGCTCTTTCTTATTCCCAGGGTCTACCAGGATGACATTATCAGTGTAGTGGACTGGTGTGATATCTGAGGAATGACAAAATTATAAGGACCCTGTAGATTAGAAAATGTCACACGATATTACTAACAAGTGTGTACTCATCTTTCATGCAGAAGTAAGTGACAAATTGTTGTTGGTTCTCTGTACTGAAAAAAAGCAGTAAGTAGACACTAGCAACAGCAAGTAGAGATTAATAGCTCAGTGGTAAAATGCTTGCCTTGTATGTGTGAGGCTCTGGGTTTGAGTCCCAGCACTACAAAAAGAAAAAAAAAAAGCATTGAATTTAAATTTATTGAAATCAGTACACTTGCATCTTTCAGGTCTTTGATGGTGATGCTAATATCTTGGACTTCACCCAGATTCACTCAGGATGTAACTTGGCCTTTAACTGACTATCATAACAGGCAGAATGGGATCTGTTGACATTTGTTTGGCACTTTCAATCTCAAAAGCCATTTCTTCATGGATCAGGATTCCATTGCAGGGAATTTCCTCTTACTGAGAATTTCCCCTCCTGAAATTTTACAGAAGTCTTCCAATGTACTCAGACTACTCCAATGTAATGGCTAGTGTGAATTTTCTTTTGATTTGTCCCAAAGATTTCCTTTGTTTTTTAAAAATTATATAAACCAATTGGAGTCTTATTTATTTATTTATTTATTTCTGAGAGCTTCATGGAGAAGGAAGAAGAATTCTATGTGTAAACATTCTCACAGAGCCCTGGTGACTGTACAAACTCATGTACAGTTTACTTCAAGTGATTTTATGCTGCCTTCTGTTCTGTACAAGACTCAGGATTCTTCTCATCCCACCACTGCACATCAGGATAAAGGAGAATTCTTTCTTAATATTCACTTCTTTGGTTTCTAAGAGAAGCTTATTTTATATTAGCTATATATAATCTATACCTATATTTCACAATGAAAGGATCAAGGAAGTGAGTACTCCTATGATAGATATAATCTAATATTCTTATCATTTGCAATCTTTGAATGTCTCTGCTATGATGGGCCCAGGATTTGTAGATTTTAGTGCTTTCTGGGCCAAGACTGGGTCCAGTTTTCTATTAACCAAACCAGAGCATTTTCAGAACTATACATTTTCAAAATTATATGTCTGCCTAGTCTAGTTTGAGTGCATTATCAGTGATGAGTGCACCCATTACAAGTTAATACACATCTGCACTCTCTTTGACAAGGGATTGATCTCTTTAATCTGACTGTGCATATCACCTTCTTGGGTACTAATTCTCAACAGTAAAGAATAATGAAGGGCAGAGCTTGCTGGATCACTTCAAAGATGGAGCAGGAAGCAGTAAGGCATGTGGGATGGGAATCGATTCATTGGTTCTTAGAGAGTTTTCCAGTTCTTGGCCTTGTAGACACTTTATTATATCCTATGGGTCAATAACATCCTTTTCATCAGTGCTGTAATTTTAACATCACAAATACAGGAAGGTTAAGAACACAACAGGTATTTTAATTTGTCAGCCTGAGAAATGATTTTTCAACATTGTTTTCAGTGATTTCAGCTTAGTGAATACAGGCAGTAAAACTCATTTACCACAGTTATACAGTAGTCATACTTTGACCCCATATTTGAAACCCTGTGGTATCTCATTTGTCTTTCTCTCACTTTAAATTATCCAATGTCATCAGAAGCAAATATCTCAGTCTGCAGTTCTAAATTTTTCCGTCCTCTTAAACCTAACGGCACAGCTATAGCTCAGCCCTCCGGACCTTCCATTGGCCTCAGTCCTCTGTAGCCAAATCTTAGTCTTAGGCTTTTTTTAGTTGTTCAACTTCTTCCTCAGCCTTGACAAAGATTGTTTTCGCCTTTTCCTTGAGTATGTTTTCCTGAACTTTGTTGCTACTGTTTAAATTTCCAGACAAGAAATTATGAGTAAATTTCACTGGTCAAAGTTTACTCTTTCCTTTTTTATTTTATTAATTTATTTTTATGCATTCTTGCTACTGTTTTACTTTTTTTGTCTGGTATTTTGTAATTTTCTTCATTTTAAAATGTAAATTAAGCTACAATTAATTAAACTTGAAAGACAACTAAGGATACGCAATATATTCTTATTCTCATTTTTGAAATATAGCACTATTCTTGCACTTTAAAATTTCCAGTCTGTGATTGAATTTAAATTTGTTATATTTCAAGTTCCAGATTTATTTAAAAAGTTTTAATTTTCTCTGTGGAAAGCTTTTTGTTTTGTCAGTTTTATTATTAAATGCTAGTTTTATAGTACTTTGGTCACAAAACTATTGCAAGTAGGTGGACAGTGAACTGTAAAGTACTTATTTGCAGTGGGATATTTGTGCAAGGACATTAATGTTCTACTTTTGAAATACATATTTTGATAAAAAAAAAAGAAAAATCAGCTGAACTAAACTGTGTGTTGAGCTACAGAATTGATGAACTTCTGCCTTTTTTGGGTCTGTTAAGTTGATCAAGCAGCAGGATCTAGGGCCCACACTTTGAGCAACATTGCCCTAAAATATTCAGAACTTCAGTGTGGCCCGGTAGTCAATTTTATAAATATTTCAGTGGGATTTGAGACGATATGTACTTTCTGTGTGGTATAAAATACTATAAATCTAGTAACTCAAGTTTACTTAACAAATTTTCAAATCATCTGTGTTCTTTTCCTTTGTTTTATTCCATCTGTAAGTTTCTACAGAAGGAATGTCAAAGCCTTCCCTACCATTGTAGACTGGACAGTTTCTCTGAATATTGCCAGTACATGTCAATATGATGCTGGTTGTTGCAAAGACACTTGTAACTGTTAATTATAATCATTAGCAAGGTAAAAATATCACTTTATTGAATGCTTTTTGCATTCATTACATTCTTTTTTTGTCTCATTTCTATATGACAGTGCTTTCTTTTGGCAGTATTTACCTAACGTGTCTATTTGTTCTTTTATTTTTACCTTTTCCCATATGTTTCTAAAACTGTCTTTATACATAGCCTGTATCTTGACTTAAATGATTTTGTTTATTCACTTTGAGACTTACCTTTTTTAAAGAAAATTTAACCTCATTATATTATTATTATGAACATACATTAGTCTTGTCAATCTATGTATTATTTTATGCTTTCTTTTAACTGTTGTGCATTTCTTTTTTTTGTTAGCTTTGGAAAGGATTTTTGTTTTGCTTTGCTTTGTTTTTCTCTCATGACATTTCCTGTTTAGTACAGGGTTCTGAAACAGTAGTGTGCCTAATTAAAATCACCCAGAAAACTTCTTAAAATGCAGGTTCCCATATCCTCTCTCCAGAGGTCCTGATTCTATCCAAGAGTATGTTGCCTGGAATCAGCATTTTAAACTTATATCACAAAAGATTCTGTAGAAGATGACTTTAAGATTAAACATAAAAAGTTAATGCTCTAGTCCAGAAGTCAAACTTCATGTTTCTATTCTCTAGGGTTTATTTTAAGTAATGTAAATTCACATTTGTATGTATGTCAAGAATTTACTTATTTTCATACTCTGAATCTAAGCAGATTAAGTACCCTTACCTTCTTATTCAACTTCATCTTTGAATTAAATTCTACATTAATTTTATATTGATGCTTTTTTAATGACACCTATTTTATGAATTAAAATATACTTATTGCTGTATCTGCAACAATTATATAAAAGCACGCATAGGTTTAGTAGGCTTCTTTCTGATTACTGTGTCAACTTTTAAAAGACTTAAAAATTACAAAATGTAGAGTGCATTCAGAAAAGTGAATAAAACATTAATCAATGGAGCAAAAATCATTCACTGACAAGGTCAGAAGAATATACCTAGCACCCTGCAAACCTGCTCATGTTTTCCTTGACAGTCCTAGCCTTCTGTATTCCCTATAAACAAAAACATTTCCTGATTGTTTGGCAATTATTTCATTCTTTTGCTATAGTGTTTCTTTCTCTGTAGCAACATAAATGATGGAGTTCATTTCATGTTGCCTGTGTTTAAACTTTCATGAATTAAATTATATGCTGTAGACCAGCAGTTGGTCCCCAACCTTTTTGACTCCATGGACAAGTTTTGTAGAGGAATTTTTTTCCAAAGATGACTGGTTTCTTTTTTAAAAAATTATTATATGCTTGCAAAATATAACAATTGCATTCCTCTGTGCTAGCATCGCTCATTGTCCTAGCTTCACCTTAGATCAGCAGGCATTAAATTCTCATAATCATGCAGCCTAGCTCCTCACATGCACAGTTCACACTAGGATTCATGCTCCTATGAGAATCCACTGCTGCTGCTGCTTGGAGTGGAGGCAGAGCTCAGGCCGTAATGTGAGAGCAATGGGGCGTCGCTGTTAGTAGAGATGAAGTTTTACTTGATCTCTTGCCCTATGGTCTGGTTCCAATCTATGGACCAGGATCCCGGGTATTCTATGCCTGGTGGCTTATTTTGTTCAGCTTTCTGACTGTAGGAGTCGTCACTTTTCTTGGTTTAGAGCTCCGCAAAGTATTCTTGAACCTCTGTATCCAGCATTTTTACTGGGCTTCATCACATAGGCATAATTGGTTCATGGACCATCATGTTTAAACTCACTCTCCATGTCACCTGTTTGAAGTCCCTGGTTTCAGTTCTCAGTACCATATATAAAAAAGTTCACTTTAACATAGCAAGCTGATAATTTTAAAATCTGTGTCAGACAATGTTAATATATATGATGCTTTGGTGGTAACTTCCTGATGTTTATTATTTTCCTAGAGCCTATTTTTTTATGTGCATGATTTATTTGACTGTGTTCTCATAATGTATATTTAAAAATTACTTATAGGGACAACTTGATATCTACAAAAAATAGCTCTTCTTCCAGAGAGTGTTTGCATTTTTATAACTAGGGATTGGGTCTGGGAGACTGTTGATGTAGTATCATTTAAATACCTGATGAAGGATCTAAATTCCCTGGATAAGCAGTAAAGCAAACCTAGGTTACGAGGCTGTGCATGTTTATTTGCTCCTGGTTCACCTTGAGCTACATTCCTAGCCCCGTTTATTTTTATTTTAAGGCAAGGTCTCACTAAGTTGCACAGGCAAAACTTCAACTTGTATAATTATACATATATTTTATATTGATTCTGTTCCTCTAGTGAGCCCTAACATACTAGCTTGCTTTTAGGTTTGAACTTGTTTTTATTATTATTATTACTATTATTAGTATCATCTTGCTTTTCCTTTTACTTTCTTTTTCTCCCTTACTTTTTTAGATTAAAAATATTTTATGAAGTATTTTAGCTGTTTTCTGAATACATTTGTCTGACACTGTTGGAAACAAGAAGTATATTGTTTCTTGAATGCTTTTTGTTTTGCTGAAACTAAAATAATTTGTTTAAAAAAGAAATACATATGACTAATAAATGATTTAAATCATTACATATTCCCAAGGTCCTTGTTTCATCTTTATACTTGATAAAAACATTTGATTGGAAATAGTATTCTAAGCTTAAAATTATTTTTTCTTACCACTGTAGGCTTGGTAGTATGTTTTGGTCTAAATTCCCTTTGGGGTACCAGACCTCAAGTTGCCCCCTCCACATGGGAGGTCTTACTACGGCCGATGGGTAGGATTCTTTGTAATATACATGTTCTCCGGAAGGAGGGTAGCCAAAGACCTTCAGTCAGGCAATATTCATGTAAATGGTGGAAAGTAATGTGTTTCATTCCTGTGTGTGGCTGGCTGTCATGTAGAAAATATCTTTCCTACTGAAAAGATCTGGACTTTTTCCAGATCTTTCTTTTTCTTTCCTGCTTTTCACCTAGAGTCCTAAGTCTTCTTTATGCAGAGCCTCCACTCACTTGGGGAGCAGATCTGGGGACTTTTACCCCTGTGATTAACGCCAAAGCACTAAATAATTGTTGATTACTATGGGAGAGGAAGAATCATTATGGTTCTATGTGAAGTACTTTAGCTAATTTATCTTTATGCTTTTTTTTGTTGTTTTGCTTGATTGCACTGTCTAGGATCAGAGGTCTTTGCTTAGTTTTTGACCTTGAGAAAGTGAAAACTATAGGATCTTGGATTTTAATGTCCAATGAATGAGGAGAAAAATGCTTTGGGAACAGAAGAGGTAGGACCTGAGATTTCTGTAAAAATTAGGACCTGTGAGGAGGTATCTTCCGGGAAAGAAGAGTGAGGAAAAATCTCCAGCTCATTTCCAAAATAAGGAATAATAAGGAAAAAGACACATAGCTAGGCTCTACATGAACACACACACACACACACACACACACACACACACACACCGCTAAAAATGGAACGCTCAGGTCTGCACATTCCAATGGTTTTCAGTCTGAATTTTTAACCATCCACTGACATAAGTAAAACAATTGACATCTGTGATACTTTGGGGTCTTGAAAATGCCTTTTCCATCTTAATGCCTTGTTGCCTGGATACTGAGCTGATTCTTCATAGTATATTTGATAATTTTAAAGACATTTTCAGTTTGAAGATGGTAGCATAATGTTGGTATTTTCCTCATCCCCTTAGGAATTAGGTAATAGAGAAGAGGAGAATAAGAGCTGAAATACAAATTCTGTATTTGGAAAAATCAGGAAACAGTTAAAGTGTTAAAGCCAGAGAAAATCAGTCAAGGGTATGTGCACCCAATAGCAACCAAGGAGATTATACTTCCTGAAGGGTAATGTACTCAAGTACTCTAGGAGGCAATTTTGAGAAAACAGTCAAAACCCACACCGCAGAGTATTGTAAAATTTGCTAATGATATTAGCACCCCACTGTAACTTGTGAAGTACTTCTACAGCAGTGTTCAAGGAAACGTTAATAATCTCAAAATATGTATTAATAAATAAAAAAGAATAAAAATAATTGTATTAATCATGTATCTCAAGAAGTTATTAAAACCCAATAAAATCATTTTATGGGGAGCAGAGTGGAAGAATTAAGAAAGATAAAAGTAAAAATTAATGACTTAGAAAATAGAGAAATGAGAAATTATTAACAAGCGAATGCAAAACTGTCCCTTTGAAAAATTAATAGAACAGAAATAATAATAGCTAATCCATATCAGACAGTGCTCAACTACAGAGACATGGAGGTTTCTGTGATTGTGAAGCTGGTTATGGGAAGCTGAAGTGCTTGGGGCAGGGCGTGGAGAAGGGCAGCATGGAATCTTAATGCACTGAAGTTGCAGTCTATGGTAGAGCTGCTACTTCTGACAAGCTTCATTCTTTTTTTTTTTGTTTGTTTGTTTTTTTGTTTTTTTGTTTTTCTCCGGTACCGGGAACCGAACTCACGACCTTGCGCTTGCCAGGCAGGCGCTTTTGCCGTTGAGCTAAATCCCCAGCCCCTGACAAGCTTCATTCTGCTCCTGAAACCTTTTACTGGATTGTGTAATACCACTCCGATTATCTAGGAAAATCTTCTTTGCTAAAGTATGCTGATTACAGACTTTAATCACATCTGTGAGATACCTTCAAGCACACCTAGATTAGTGTTTGCTTGAATAACGGTAGCTCAGTCGACCCTTGACTAACGTAGTCAAGCAAACAGGAAGGTAGTACAAATTCCTCACTTGATAAAAGATGACTGGAAAAAAATTAAGGGTTAAAAATATTAGAGGAACTGGCACAAGTGAATTTTTACGTCTATTCAAATGAGTTTGGAAGCATTGAAGAAATGGATGAATGAATAAATTTTTAGGAATACAGAAATTTTTAAAACTGAGTCCAGGGCCAGGCATGGTGGTGCACCCTGTAATCTTAGCACTCTGGAGGCTGAGGCAAGAGGATCTCTGAGTTTGAGGCCAGCCTTGGTTACAAAGTGAGTTCAAGGCCAGCCTGAACTGCATAGTGAAATCCTGTCTTGAAAAGACAAAAAGAAAACAAAAACAAAAACAAAAAACAAACAAACAAACCTTCCCCAACCCCCAAAAACGAGTCCAGGAAATACAGACAAAAAGGAATATCAGCGTCCATCAGAGACATACATTTTTCCAGGTGATGTTCCTTCAAAAGAGCATATCATTAAAGAATAGACAATTTGGTTACCTTTTAGCTCTTTTCTAGCATGGCTGTAAATTAAAACTTTCTGTGACTAGAGAAATGTTCTAACTGCTCTGACCATTTTGGCCACTGAGCACTTGAATGCATGAATGCAGCTAATTTTGCTGAGGGACTGAATTTTAATTTTATTTACTTTAATTAATTTGAATTTAAAAAGCCACATGTTTCTGTTGGCAGCTGTATTGGGTAGTACAGTTGTAAGGCACAAAATAGAAGAGCTTCCAGATTCTTTTATGGAGAAGCATAAATGTGATAAATCTAATAAAGATTTAACATTAAAAACGTACAGGTCAGTGTCACTTATAAAAATGGATGCAAGCAACCTAAATAAAATTAGCAAAAAGGAGCCAGTAGCACTTTAAAATAATAATATATAAAGGTTTCAGGGGGGTTTATTATAGGCTTTAAAAATGATACAGCATGCCTAGGGCCCTGCTTTCAATCCCCAGAAATGCACACACACACACACACACAAAATAAATAAAAAGAAGAAAAGAAAATAGAAACACAATTCAGGGGAGATTTGTTGATATAATTTATCACATTGACACACAGTCATAATCAGTTGGAGCTGTTATAACAATAGTAAAGACTAGATAACAAATAATAAACATCGTTTCTCACGGTTCTGAAGATCGAAATTGTGAGATCAGAGGGGTTACAGCTGCGTTCTGGAGAGGGCCCTTTTCTGCTTTACACATGGATAGCGCTCCTCACATTGCTCAGGTGGTGGAAATAGAGACAGTTATCTCTCTTCCTCTTATAAGGACATTCATCCCATTATGAGCGATTCACATTTATGACCTAATTACTTCTTGGAGAACCCAGCTCTTTTTTTTTTTTTTTTTTCCCAGCTCTTAATAGTGTCTGTATTAGTCAGGGTTCTCCAAAGTGATGTGAGGGGATGTGGGGAGGAGGAAGGGAGGAGGAACAAGGAGAGAGAGAGAGACAGAGTTTTCTCCTGCTTTTTTTTCTTCCTGCCACCTGGACCCCAGCATATTCTAGGTGCCAGTCACATCAGGGCGGGTCTTTCTTGTTCAGTTTGATGACTCCCACACCAATCTTCTCAGGAACACTAACAGACACACTCCAAAGTGTGCTTTCTAATTTTAATTCACCTTTACCAATTCATCTCTTAATCCAGTTGAGACCCAAAATGAATCACCATAGCATCTTATTGGATGATAAGGGTTCAATATATAAAGGATGATTAAAATACATGGTGAATGTGTAAATCAAGAGAATATTTATTGCAGTACAAAGCTCTTCCTCACTTGAAACACACTTATCCCATCATTCTCGCCACTTTCTGCAATACTCTCTCATGAGAGTCTGTATAAAGTATGATTAAAAATGTAGTGAATATTGTTAAATGCCATTTAAGAGAAAGGCAGGCTTATAAAAACATTTTTGAGCATTGCTCTAGAGATACTAGCCAATATAAGACAGAGAGAGAGAGAGAGAGAGAGAGAGAGAGAGAGAAAGAGAGAGACCGAGACACAGAGACACACAGAGAGAAAGACAGAGAAAATAAATGAGAGAGAATGAATGAGAGAGAATGAATTTGGACTGCTTTTGAAAAGACATCCCAAATTAAATAAAAAGTTATTTAAATAAAAAAGATGGGCTATCATCAAGAAATCAACCAGGAAATCAGTTTGGAGACTCCCCACAAAACTAGGATTAGAAGTCCCACTTAACCCAGCTATTACCCTTCTGGGTATTTT
>NW_004955468.1:11433652-11435115 GCF_000276665.1 Chinchilla lanigera | reverse complement strand
GCTAAGTGATGAACAGATGAATGTACTCAAAAAGCCTGTTTTATGGTTTTGATCACTGTTCAGTTTTAAATAACTTTATTCACAGTTGGTTGTTATTTAATTTATTACCATAAAGGACTATTATAAATATAAAACAATATAATGAAGCTTGATTTGAAGTAAAGTTAATGACAATAATTCAGCCAACTCACCTCAGGATTATCTTACAAAATGTTTAAGTGGCAGTCAGCTAATCAAAACTCTTACATAGCACATTAAGCATTCTCCATAGTAAGAGAGAAAATTGAGGATATCTAACAGTGTGTTACTTACAGAGAGCCACATTTGAGTTCTAAGTCAAGCATGATGTAATGTCAACTTTTATAACACAGTTGGATATTCGTATATACCTTAAAGCAAATTAAACAGCATGTCACTGTTAAATGTGAAAATGTCTTTTTATATCATGAATTATTAAAGACACTATAAAATGAATTTTAAGTGCAATATTTAATAATACAATGATTAAAATTTTAAAGTATAATAATTTATTTATCATATTTTGTAGAAAAATGAAAAAATAATTTAAAAATTCCTGTAGGAGTCACAAGACACATACACAAACACACAGCACTTTTATATAGAACACATTTTCATAAGTCAAACTTAATTAGAATATGATTGGGTCACTTCTTCCCAAAGCTTCCCTTTCACTGTGAAATATGTTCCTTTATCAGATAGAGACACCAGCATGTAGGACACCAAAAGGTGCTAGTAGATGCCTCTATTGTTTTTATTTATATTTTTTATTTTAAAGAGAGTAGTAAATGAGAAATAAATAAACAAAACAAAACAAAATAAAAGAACAATAGCAGCATACCAGTATCACAAGCATAAACAAATCAAAGCAAGAACATTTAAAGTCATATAAGGTTTCAAGACAAAATAATACAAATTAACAGTGGTTGTTATATTACATATCACTATCTTCAACTACATTGCTCAGATTACCAGATGTAAGAATGGAAGATTGTTCAAACCATTAAAGAGAATAAGAAAATAATTAGATAAAACATTACAGATAATACAGAGTTACACTAGACAAGATGGTAGGAATTCACCATGGTAATTCAATTGCATATTGTTACCTTCAAATCAGTTGCTCAGATTACCATATATAAGCATGTAAAATTCATCAGAACATAAAAAATTTTAAGCATTAACTCTTCCTTTCAATATACCATCAGACATCAGCAATACAGTTATCACAGCTATTCCTATACATATTTATATTTGCCTTCCTTCTTTCTTTTTTCTTCTTTCCCTCATCCCAGTCATTCCTTCCTTTGAGCAGTTTCTTTCCCTTTCCTATCATCTATTGTATGTTTTGAGTTTTTCTTATTCTTCAGGTTCCTACACCAAGGAGACAATATGATGTTTACACATGTGGGTCTGATTTATTTCACTTATGAATATGGTCTCTA
>NW_004955468.1:11422664-11428578 GCF_000276665.1 Chinchilla lanigera | reverse complement strand
TATTCTGTTTTGAAACCCTGCATCACTTTTAACGTGCTTGCTTTGTTTTGTTTATGTTTGTGATGTTGGTATGCTACTATTGTTCTTTTTTTCTTTTACTATTCTTTTTAAAATTATAAAAGAAAAAGATGGCTATGTATAAAATGGGTGTAAAGAAAACAGTAGTGTTCCTATATACAAATAGCAATCAGAAGATATGGTAGGAAGGAATCCAGTTATCATAACAAGAGCTAAAATTTCTATGGATAATCTAAAGAAATGTGTAAGATCTAGTTGGAGAAAACTTTGCAATCTCCCAAGGAACAAAAAGAAAGCTTGAGTAAGTGGAGAAAGACATATCATATGCTAGCGTAGGATACTGCCAGTTAATCTATAGATCTGGTGTCATTTTATAGCTCACCAGAAATTTTTTTTTCATTTTTTTGCAATAAGGCAAGCTTATTTTAATTCATATAGAAAAATAAAAAAGCAATAATGGCCAGGGAAATGTCTAACATAAAGCTATACAAATTAAGAGAGAATTATACTAACACATAAATAGACCAATGTACCAGAATAGAAAGTGCAGAGATGGACTGTAATGCACATGGGAATTTAGGTTCTAATAAAGACATCACTGCGAACAGTGGAGAAAAGGAAGAGTACTCAAGCATCTGGGTTGCCATCTGGGAACAAAAGTTGCACCATGCATACTTAACATCCTAGACGAAAATGCTTCCAAGTAGAATAAAGATTTAAATGCAAAGGAAAAGGTATACATGATTAAATAAACAAGAGTCTTTAAGAATCATTTTGGTTAGGAGAAAGCTAAGTATGCCACAAAATAACAACAGTTATGAAAACAGTGACAAATTCAACTGTATTACACATCTTTCATGACAGAAAGGCAAAAGATAAGTGATCTAGAAAAAATATTTACAAGTCATATTACAGATGCGTGAGTTCAGCACTATCTAAGTGACTTTTATAGATTGTTTGGGAACAGACCAACAGCCCACTAGCAATACAGGCAAAAGTCATGAATAAATAGTTCAGAAAAAAGGACAAACAAGCAGCTCATAAACTCCTGAAAAGATGTGCAGTTTCTTTCTTAATTGGAAAAATGCAAATTAAAACTTAACGGTCATGCTAATTTTTATTAGACTGACAAAGATCAAAAGGTTTGAAAACACAGTGCATTGCTCAGCGTGTGGGG
The DNA here is from genome assembly GCF_000276665.1 of Chinchilla lanigera. Lineage (NCBI taxonomy): Eukaryota > Metazoa > Chordata > Mammalia > Rodentia > Chinchillidae > Chinchilla > Chinchilla lanigera. The sequence goes on along the minus strand of NW_004955468.1, from coordinate 11,427,383 downwards.
AAAGGGACACTTTCTTAGTATTGCTGCAAGAGAGTAGATTGCTATACTTTTTATGGCCACTGGGTTTGTGTTTAGCTAGATTTTGTAACTGCAATTTTGGGCGGATGGGGGAAAAGAAATCCAGATTTCAGGATATGAAGAATATAAAAGTTCTGCAATGATACTTTATAGCATGATACTAGTATTATGCTGGTATTGTAGTATAATATTAACATTGTGCAATGGAGTATAAGAGTTCATATTGAATAATAGTGATCTACAATTCCCTACTATAATTTACACTTTTGGTTTTGAATTTCCTTACTTCCCATGAAAGTCCTATTTCTTTCTTTCTTTCTTTCTTTCTTTCTTTCTTTCTTTCTTTCTTTCTTTCTTTCTTTCTTTCTTTCTTTCTTTCCTGGGACAAATATTTACACTGTACTATGTTCTAGGAGCCCTTCAGCTTTGCACCTATACTCTAATTCTTGTGCCCCACATACCTTTTTTTAACCTATATATTGTAGACACAATGATTTCTCTCACATTCTTCAATATTGATTTTACTATTTGCCTCTGGCCTAATGAACCAGAGTACTAGGTTGGTATCTATCTTTCTTTTTGCTGAGTCCCTGTGGGACATATCAGCTGGGCTTATTGTCTACTGTGTCTCCAGCCAAGTGAAACAGTGTAGTGACATTATGCCTAAGACACTATTGGACATCTGCTGTCCCAACCACAGGATGTTAATTCAAAAACAAATATAAATTCATTGCCTACTGAGGCACAGAGCTGGAGTTACAGCAGTTGACAAAAGAGAACTTTTCTATTTTGATGGAAAGTATTCAACAGGAGAACTACTGCCCAGGGAGCATGGGGCCTGCTGCTTGGCAGGAATCTTCTATTTAGGTCTGAAAGGGACAGACCATTTAGAAATGTGGCTAAGTATGCCCTTGAGTGAGAAATGGACTTAATAAAGTGAAGCAGGCATACTGGGGTGACCTGTAAAATCTCCCCATGTAAGAAAGGAAGTCAGTGCAAATAAGGAGGTACATCTCTGCTCATCACCTAAGCAGAAGCTGTAAGGAATGGATGTGGCTGAAGTTGACTCTCACTGATGGTCAAAAAAGTAGAAAGAACTCTGGAATAGAAGAAAGTTCTCCCCAGCATTCTGCAGAGTGACCTTGAACAACCGCAAAGATTAAATCAGATGAGAGTTGTAAGCTAAGATTTTTAAAGAAGAAGGGTCACAACCTAATGCCAAGGAGAAGAAAGAGAGAGGGAGAGGGAGAGGAGGAGAAGGAGCAGAGGGGGAGGGGAAGAAGGAGAGAGAGAGACAGAGACAGACAGAGATAGAAAGCCAGAGACAGGGAGTGATAAAAGAGATATATATATATATAAAGAGACAAATACAAAGAAAAAATTATGGAGATCTTTTTCTTTGTCAAAAAGTAAAAGAAGCATGCTCCTGGGAGCAGGACTCTTTTTTAACATTTGTAATTAAATGAGTCTTAATTATGCATAGGGTGATAAATGTTAATTGGCATGAATTGGAGAAAAGGAGTCTCTTTGTATGGATGCGTGTGTCTCAAAAGACCAAGAAGTAAAGGACTATTTAAAGGCAGGATTTCCTCTCTATAGAAAATGAGAAGTTGGCAGAAGAGCCACTTCAGCTTCAGGAAAAGAGACTAGTAAAGGGTAAATGACCCACTATTCCCCGTGGCAGGATGGCTGTAACAGCTTTTCCCATATCCTCCCACTACACATTTTCTCAATTTTAGCATTGGCTGCAGGGTCTCAATATATATGAATCACCATATCTAGTGCTTTACACCCATTATATATTTAAATAAAGTTTTAAAATAAAAGTGTTACATACCTATAGCAATGTATGCAGATCAGAAGTGTGCAACTTGATGTATTATTGCATTTGAACACATCCTTACAAACATCACTCAGGTCAAGAATACAGTATATAATTCTCATGACCTCAGAAGCATCACTCAGTCCTCCTCCCAATGACTGTCCTCTCTCTTCTCCCTAAAAGTTGACACTATCTGTTATGGTTTAGGTCTGTAAAGTGCTCCTCAACATCTCACGTATTTAAAGGTGGAGGAGGCTGATTGGATCACAGGGGTACTATGTTCATTAGTGGATTAATCCTTTGATGAGTTTATGGCTAAATGTACTGTTAGAAGCTGGGTCCTGATTGGAGGTGGGACACTGGGGGGTCTGACCAGGAGGGTGTATTGTCCCCAGCTCCCCCATTCCAAAGTAGTTATACCCCATTTTAATTTTTTATGAGAAAGGCATGAGAGTTCCAGGAGCTCTACCTCTCTAACACTGGGCATTGCCAGCTTTTAAAATTGTAGCTAATTTGTTAAGTGTGTGATTATATATATATATATAATTTACTTACTTTTCTCTTCCTTATTCACTCCATTCCCCCATCCCAGTTTCTCTTTGCTTTTGAAGTTTCTTCCCATTTCACAATATTTATTGTACATTTGTATCTTATTTACTCTTTCAGCTTCTCACACTAGGGATACAATATGATGTTTACAAAAGTCTGTCTGGTTTATTTCACTTATGAGTATGGTCTTGAGTTGAATCCATTTACCTATAAAAGTCTCCAGTTTATCCTACTTTATGGCTGAGTAACACTCCATTGTATAAAAAGACCACATCTTTTGTATACATTCTTTGATTAATGGGCATTTGTGTGGTTCCCAAGATCTGGTTATTGCAAATTGTGCTGCTATAAGCATGGGTGCACATATATAGCTGTGGTATGATATTTTTAATTCGTCTGGGAAAATACCCAGACGAGGAATACTGGGTCAAATACGACTTCCAATCTTAGGTTTTTGAAGAATCTCCACACTGATTTCCATAGTGGTTGCACCAGTCTACACTCACCAACAATGGAAAAGAGTTCCTTTTTCCCCACAGCCCCCAGCATTTGTTATTGGTTGACTTCTTGATAATAGCCATTCTTTCTGGGGTGAGATGGAATCTCAGTGTTGTTTTACTTTGCATGTCTCAAATGATCAGTGATGTTGAACATTTTTTCATATATTTATTTTTTGTTTATGTTTCTTGATCTGAGAAGTGTGTGTTCATTTTGGATGCCCATTTTTGGATTGGGTCTTTATATATGGGAGGTCTGATTTTTTTTTTTTTTGAGTTCTTTAAATGTTCTTGATAGTAACCCATTGAGGAACAGCTGGCAAACATTTGTTCTCACATTGTGGGTTTTTTCTTCATTCTGCTGGTGGTTTCTTTTGCTGTGTAAAACCTTTTAATAAGATGAGATCCCAGTTGTTGATTCTTTGTAATAGTTCTTATTTGATTAGGGTTTTATTCATAAAGTCTTTGCTTACACCAATGTCTTCAAGAGTTTTACTTACTCTACTTTCCAGCAGATTCTGCTCTAATATTTAGATCTTTGGAATCATTTTAAATTTAGTTTAGTGTATGGTGAAAGATGGGTGCAATTTTAATCTTCAGTATATGAAAAGCCAGTTTTTCTGTACCATTTACTAAAGAGGCTATCTTTCTTCCAGTGAATGTTTGGTCCCTTTGTCAAAGATAAGTTGGTTGAGTATGTCTGGAATCTGTTCCATTGCTCTTTGGTTCTGGTTTTTTTTTGCCATTACCATGCTGTTTTTTTTTTTTTTTTTTTTTTAAATCAAAGTAGCTTTACATTATAATTTCAAATCAGGAATTGTGATACCCCCAACCTTGTCTTTGTTGCCCAGAATTGTCTTTGCTAGTCTAGGTCTTTTCTGGCTTCAAAATAATTTTAGTACTCTTTTCTCTAATTCTGTGAGATATGCTATTGGAATTTTGATTTGAATTGCATTAAATCTGTATAACTGTTTTGGAAGTATGGCCATTTTCACAATGTTGGTTCTTCCAACCAAAGAGCAAGGGGTAACTTTCCATTTTCTGATATCTGCCTCAATCTTTTCTTTCAGAGTACTGTGGTTTTCAATATAAAAGTCTTTTAAATCCTTTGTTAGGTTGATTGCTAGGTATTTCATTTTTTTGGATGCTATTGTGAAAGGTGTTTCCCTAATTTGTCTCTCAGTGTGTTTGTTATTCATGTACAAGAATGCTATTGATTTTTGAGTCTTGACTTCATATCCAGCTACTCTACTGAATTTGCTTATTAAATCTAGTAGTTTTTTAGTTGAGTTTTTGGTTTTGTTTTTTTCTTTTTTTTTTTTTTTTGGTTTTTCTCTGGTACCAGGAACCGAACTCACGACCTTGCGCTTGCCAGGCAGGCACTTTTGCCGCTGAGCTAAATCCCCAGCCCCTTTAGTTGAGTTTTTGGGACTTTCTATGTAGACTATCATGTCATCCTTTTCCAATCATTATTCTTTTTATTTATTTCTCTTGTCTAATTGCTCTGGCTGAAGATTACAGGACTGTGTTGAATAAGAGTGGAGACAGTGGAAATCCTTGTCTTGTTCCTGATTTTAGAGAGAAAGCTTTCAGTTTTTGTCCATTTAGTATAATGTTGGCTACTTTTTTGTCATAGATGGCTTTTGTCAAATTGAGATAAAGACCATCTATTCCAATTTTCTGTAGGTTTTTTTTTTAAATCATGAATGGGTGCTGGACTTTGTCCAAAGCTTTTTCTGCATCTATTGAGATGTTCATGTGATTTTTGTCCTTGGTTCTGTTAATATGGTGTATTTCATTTACTGGTTTATGTATGTTGAGCCATCCTTGCAT
>NW_004955468.1:11385270-11421610 GCF_000276665.1 Chinchilla lanigera | reverse complement strand
GGCATTTATTTCCAATCTCATTGCATTATAGTTGAATAATATGTATGAGATAATTTCAATATTTTTGCATTTACTTAAGCTTGTTCTATGTGCTAATATGTGGTTTATTCTGGAGAGTGTCCCATATGTAGCTGATTAGAATGTGTATTCTAATGCTGTGGAGTGGAACACTCTGTAGGCACCTATGAAGCCCATTTGTTCAAAGGTTTGGTTCAGTTCTAATATTTCATTGTTGATTTTTGTCTAGTTGATCTGTCTTTTTGTGACAGTAGTGTATTGAGATCCTTCAACACAACTTTATTAGCTCTCATTTGATTTTTTAAGCCCATTAATATTTGTTTTATATACTTGTGTGTATGGTATTTGTTGCATATATACTTATGATTGTTATTGCTTCCTCTTGAATTATTCCCTTTACAAGGATGCAGTGAACTTCTTTGTCTCTCTTACTCAATCTTGGTTTGAAATTCCCTTTTTTGGAAGTAGAAGAGCTAGCCCTGTTTTTTTCTGGGTTCCTGTCACATGGAATATTGTTTTGTTATCCTTTGACTTTCAGTCTATGAATTTTTTTGAGTTAAATGTGTTTCTTTCTCTTTTTTATGGTCTTTCTGAGACAAGGTTTTGGTATGCAGTTCAGGCAATACTTGAGCTCACTTTGTAACCCAGGCTGGTCTCAAATTTGTAATGACCCTCCTGCTTCAGTCCCCCAAGTGCTGGGATTACAGGTGTGTGCCAGCACGCCTGGTTTAAATGTGTTTCTTGTATGCAGCATATTGTTTGATCTTGCATCTTGATCCACTTTGCCAGTCTGTGTCTTTTGATTGATGAATTGAGACCGTTAACATTGATGGTTATAATATATATATTGACTTATCCTTGTTATGTTATTTTCCTGTTGCTGGCACCCACTGTTGTTTTGCTCTTCTTCTATTTAATTGCCTTGCCTTGTGTATTCCCTCTGTTGGGGCTCATGGAGTTGTAGTCCTTGTTATCTCTTCCTAGAATGTCCTTTAAGACATTTTGGAGTGCTGGTTTGGTGGTCATAAATTTCCTCAGATATTTTTTATCATGGAATTATATTATTTCTCCATCAGTTTTGAAAGAGTTTTTGGGGTACATCAATCTGGGTTGAAGGTTGTTTTCCTTTAGAATTTGAAATGTTTCACTCCAAGCTCTCCTTGATTGGTGAGTTTGTGCTAAGTCAGCTGTGATTCTGATGACTTTATGAGTGATTTGTTTCTTTTCCCTAACAGGTTTTAAGATTCTGTTCTTGTGTTGAATTTCTGGACTCTTGGCTATGATATGCCTGGCTGTAGATTTTTTTTGATCATGGCTCATTGGAGTTCTATATGCCACACTTAACTGCATGTCAAATTCTTTTTCTCTACCAGGGAAGTTTTCTGCCATGATGTCTGTGAACAGTTTTTTTTGAATATCATTTGTGCTATCTCCTGCTTTTTTTAATGACTCCAATCAATCTTGTTATTCTTCTTTGCCTCATCTAGCAGCTGCTGGATTGATTTCTCATGGTCCCTTTCTATTTTTAATAAATCTCTCTTTTCATGATTGCTAATCCCAAGCCTGTTTTCTATATCTATGCTCACACTGGCTTAATCTGCTGAAGGTACTTTCAGTGGAATTTTTAGTCTCTTGGCTATCTGCTTGAATCTACCATATAGATTCCATTTCTTTCCTATGCTGAGCATTCATGGCTTTCATAGTTTTGTTAAGCTCCTTTATTTTTTGTCTGTATCTGCTCTAGTGTCACTAAGCCTGGTTTTCATTGTGGATATCATCTCTACAGATACCTGAAAAATTATTTGTGATTTGATTTTTTCTAGAGCCTCTTTCAGTTGCTTTGTTGTTACCACTTCAGAGAGGCTGGTGGGTGGCTTTTGGATTGTCTCATATAAATGCCCCCTGTATTTGCCTTTGGTGAACTGTATGTCTTGGATTGCATCTTGTTTATGTGTCTTCTCATTTTTTGTCTTTTTTAAAGTTTAATTTGTGGGGTGATGCTTTTAAATTGCCTATGGTGGGTTGCTTTATTGCTAGTATTTAGAACCCTTAGGAAATGAGTACTTCTTCAAGATATCTTCCAGGTGTAATTGGTTTTTGGGTTTTGAGTCTGTTGCAAGATCCTACCCTTCAATTTGTTGGGCATGAGAAGCTGTTGCCTGTTTGCTCAGCTCCTGGTTCTTTGGCACTGTGTCACAGAATTTCTGTGACCCTTAGTCAATCTCAGTCTTGGAATACCAGGAAGAGCAGCTGTTTAGGACAATTATGTCACTTCTGGCTATCATGATAAAATCAACAATGACAATAGCATTAAACACAGCCTAGAATATGACAAACTGTACTATTAATTTACTGCCTTTAACCATATGAACTAGATTTGTGGTTATATAATAAAATCTCAAACAAACCAGAAAATTATATGTAGTATAGAAGTCCTTAGTATGTCAATTTCACCCTCAAGAGTTAAAATTTAAAATGGGTTGAGGAGAAAATAGAGAAGTTGATGAAGAGGAAAAGATTAGAAAAAAGCCTGGAGGACAAAGGGGGATAACATTAATTTTGGGTAACTTGTGTGGAAGACTGGAGGGAAAGAGAGAAGGAAGAGATTAAAAAGAAGAACAAAACAGACACAACAACAAAGAGGTTAGAAAGCATGTTCATACTCATATAAAAACAAGGTCAAACAATGAAGGTGAAAAACACAAAGACAAAAACCAAAAACCAAACCACAACAGCAGCAGCAACAAAAAACAAATAAGAGAGAGAGAGAAAAAAAAAAAGAAAAAAAGTACACTTCCAGATATGTCTGTGCTGTCACTGATAGAAAATGTCTGGAGACAGAGTCCTGATCCATGCCAGTCTATCCCAGAAAGCCATCTGTAGCTTTTTGGCAGGGTAGTGAATAATTTCAGTGACCCTGCACCTTCTGACTGAGACCAGTCATCAGCACACCTTCAGCAAGTCTGAGCCCAGCTGGGAGTCACTAGATAGAGCTTGCAGCTGCTCTGAGTTCTGAGCTTGGCTGACCCCTTTTCAACATGGCTCCCAGCCAATCATTCTCTCATGTGGGACTACTGACCTCTCAGCACTCACCACCAGCTAGTGCAGTCTTTCACATCCACTGCTCCCCTCCACTGCTGTGTCTCTCAATGGAGGCCTCTAGGGTCACCAGCAGACACTGTATGTCCACATGTTTGAAACACTCCTCTTGTGCATTGAGCTCTGTCTCAAGGAGAAGGTGTCACTATCTACCTCCTCCTTCTTTGTTGAGGTTTCTCTCTTTGCTCTCTCTGTGGGCTTTGATTTGTGCTTCCTGGGTCCAGTGGATCCACCTCCTTCCATTTGTCCTCCTCACATTGCTATATTCCAGTGCCTAGATGGCTACTCTCAGAGAGGCTCTTTGTCTTCTACTTACCAGTCCGCCTTCTTGGTGCTCAGTCATCTACATATACTCTTCTAAAGCTTTTGTTACCTCTTCTGAAATTAATTTACTGCCTCAATAGAATATTAATAAAATTCCAACCTCATGTTATGGAAATTATTAAATTCCAAAATTTATGTGGAAGTACAAAAGACCAAGACTAGCTAAGAAAAATGTAAAGAAAAAGTTAGAAGATTATTCCACTGGATTTTAAGAATATTTTGAAATGACAGTGATTGAGACATTGTGTTATTGACACATGGATGGTAGCCAGAATGGAGACCAGAAAGTGACATTCTATACAGTGTATGGATGCCTGATTTCTCACCATATGACGTTGAAAAACTGTGAGGAAAAGACTTTCCTGTTATAAATTAGCTTGGATCAAAAGATTATTCAAATGGATGAAAAAATGAAACCAAATTCGGACCTGAGATCACACTTAAAAATAAAAGTCTAGCACGTATATCTGGTGATCAGAATGACTGACTTGAAGCCAATAATATGCAATGTAAGAACCATTGTTGAATTTTTACCATCTTGTATGGTGAAGCTCTGTATCATTTCCAGTTTTTTAAATTACTTGTCATTGTCTTTGATTGTTTGATCAATCTTGCATTCTTACATCTGTTGGACTAAGCAACTTCATTGAAGATAACAGAATGTAGTGCAGCAACCATTGCTAATTCCTGTCATTTTTTTTGAGGTCATGTATAGTTTTTGTTGTTTCTGTGTTGTTTTTGCTTTTGTCTGAATTGTTCTTGTTTTGTTAGTTTTTTTCTCTTTAAAATAAAAAATGTCACTGGGATTCCCTGGGCCTGGAGGCACACACTTGTAATCCCAGCAGTCTGGGAGGTTGAGCCAAGAGAATTGTAAGTTCAAGCCCAGGCTGGATAACTTAATGACTTAGTGAGACCCTGTCTCAAAGTACGTAAAATAAAAAGGTCTGAGAATGTAGATCACTATGAAGGTCCTGGGTTCAATCCCCAGTAAAACACACACACACACACACACACACACACACACACACACACACACACACGGATTGTAGATATAAACATATGAAACAAATAATCTTTTGAAAGATCACAGAGCAGAGTAACTTCATAGCCTTGGGGGGTAAGGAAAGACTTCTTAAAAAGGACATCCAGAACACTAAATTGAAAAAGAAGGAAAGAGTGACAAATTGGATGATGCTGAAATAAAGAATGTTTATCAAAATACCCTATTAGGGAAGTGAAAATGCAGGACTCTGGTGAAGTTTTCTTGGTCCCTGTGTCAGCTGTCTTATAGCTGGTTTTAGATAAAAGAAATACTGGAGGGTAGAGGGAAAGAAGTGAAGGAGTATATCTGTCTCTTTCTGCCTTAGGCAGCATCTCCTGCAGCAGCTGCATATGCTTCATGGTTTCCACTGTAATCCTAGCCTTCACCGTGTGATCATGAAGCCTGAGTTCTGAGAGCACTTTCTGTTTCAGGCCTCATTAGTGTGTTAAGTCACAACCTCTCAGCCCACCTCTGATTTCAGTCCAGCTGTGATGGACAGCTCTGGGCAGTTTCAGCTTGCCTCAAGTTCAGAGGGTCTCACCTCAAGCAGTGGTACATCTTTCACTTTCTGTCCTGGGATTTCTATCTCTCTGTAGAGGCTTCTGAAAGCTTGCTTCACAAGCAACCATGTACAACCAGGAAATGTAGGACATCAATGCTCTGGAGAGGATCCTTCCAAATGAGGGATGGAAAAAAAACCCAAGTCTTCCTTGTGCCTCTCAAGAGATTCTGGGTGGGCATGAGCTTTGGATATCCAAAGAAAGTAGTGAAACCACTGCTTCAACAACACATCATTATTCTGGATTACTCCTCCTCTCGTTTTCCCTGGTGCTGCACTGCAGCAACTTGGAACCACCTCTTAAGCAAATCACTTACATATAATCTCTGTTCCCTGGCTTTGATTTTTTCTAATCCTTGATGTTACCAATTCCTGGATAACAGATTTTTTTTTTTTTTTTTTTGTCTTTTTGAAACAGGATCTCGCTATACAGTTAAGGCTGGTCTTGAGCTCACACTGTAGCTCCAGCTGGCCTTGAACTCACAATGATCCTCCTGCCTTAGTCTCCCTGGTGCTGGCATTACAGGTGTGTGCCACCACGCCTGGCCAGATTCTTGAGTTGCTAATTACTAGGTTGCTTCATTGTACTTTGTCGGTATGCTCTGTGTCTCCATTATTTGTGTAACCAATTTCCTGTATTGATTTATTTCAGTTTTACATATTGGAGTGAATTTTGTGTTTCTATCAGAAAGACAAACCATTCAGAGCTCTGGTCTCCCACACAGTATCACTTTGTTATTTATTCCTAATTCTGAACATAACATGAGTCTACATGAGCTCCTGACATGGTTTTTCTTCCACAATCTTTCTTTTTCTATTTTATTTTTTAATTGTTGTTTTAAAAATTTTCAAAACTTTAGCTTATTTGTACAATTTGGATATACATAATGATCATATTCAGCATAGGGAATTTGTACCTGTGCATGATATATCTTAGTTCCTCTTTTTTTATCCATTCCCCTCTCCTCTTTTCAACTCTTCTTCCCCTCCTTATTTACAAAGATTTGTTTCCATTTTATCCTTTTTTTCTCTTTCTTTCCATCCCCCCATTTCCTTTCTCCATTTGAACATTTACTCCTTATTTCACAATCTCTATTAAACAGTTTGGTTCTTATTTACACTTTCAGCTTCTCATATCAGATCAATGCAATGTTTACACATATGTGTCCAATTTATTTCATTTGCAGTATGGTCTCAAGGTTCATCCATTAGCTATAAATGTCTTAAGTTTATCCTTCTCTATGGCTGAGTTGTACTCCACTGTATAAAAAAACTCACATATTTTTTATCCATTGGTCATTTGATGTCCATTTGGGTTGAAGTACTTATGAATCAATCTAACAAAGGAAGTAAAAGATCTCTGCATTAAAAACTACAGTACTCTGAAAAAGAAAATTGGACAGGACATTAGAAAATGGAAAGATAGCCTTTGTTCTTGGATAGGAAGAACCAACATAGCAAAAATGGCTATACTCCCAAAATTGTTATACAGATTTAATGCAGTACTGATCAAAACACCATTAACACACCTCACAGAACTAGAGAAACCATTCCTAAAATTAATTTGGAAACAGAAGAGATCTAGAATAGCAAAAATAATTCCAGACATCAAAGGCAAAGCAGGAGGTATCACAATCCCTGCCCTGAAATTATACTACAGAGCTACTGTGACAAAATCAGCATGGTACTGGCAAAAACAGACCTGAGGATCAATGGAACAGATTAGAAGAGGTAGAAACAACTTCAAACACACTCAGCCATCTTATCTTTGACATACAGCCCAAACATATTTAATGGAAGAAAGATAGCTTCTTTAATAAAAGGTGCTGGAAAAACTGGCTTTCCACATGCTGAAAACTAAAACTAGACCCATGTATATCACCATGCACTAAACATAATCAAAATGGATCAAAGATCTAGGTATTAAAATAGAAACACTAAATCTGCTGGAAGAGAGAATAGATAGAATCCTTGAAGTCATAGGTGTAGGCACAGATTTCATGAACAAAGCTCAACTACATGGGAAATACTACAAAAAATCAACAAATGGGATCTCATCTAATTAAAAAGCTTTTGAACAGCAAAACACATCACCAACAGAGTGAAAAGACAACTCACAGAGTGGGAAAATATCTTCGCCAGTTGCTCTTCAGACATACATGTCTAGAACATATAAAGAACTGAAAAAAAATCAGATCCTCTAAATTCAAAGATCCAATAAAAAAAATGGGCATCTGAGATGAGTACAGATTCAGAAGTACAAATGACAAGAAAATACATGAAAAAAATGTTCAGCATCACTAATCATTCCAGAGATGCAAATTAAAACAATGCTGCGATTCCATCTCACTCCAGAAAGAATGGCTACCATCAAGAAATCAACTAATAGCAAATGCTGGTGGGGCTGTAGGAAAAAGGAACACTTCTCCACTGTTGGTGGCAGTGTAGACTGGTGCAACCACTGTGGAAATCAGTGTGGAGGTTCTGCAACAAACTAGAACTAGAGGACCCTTTGGGTTTAGCTATTCCCCTTCTTGGCATCTTCCCAAAATAATTAAAAGCATCATACCACAGCAATATATGTGCATCCATGTTTATAGCAGCACAGTTTGTAATTCCTCCACATTCTTTCACTATATGAGGACATTTGATCTTAGTCATTTATTATTTCTTTGCTGCTGAGCAAGGAAGCATGAAGCAGCATGGTAGTCAAGTTTTTGCATTTTGGAGACTGATTGTCAAGTTTCAAATCCTGACCTTGCTATGGGTGGTGTAGACAAGTTCTTATCTTCTTCCTGTTTTTGGCTTCTCTCATACAAGACAAGAACTGTACTAACAGTCCCATTAGGCTTAAATTAGCTTATATTTGTAAAGCACTTACAATAACTTTGATAGATAAAAAGCACTAAATAAATATTAGTTTTTATTGTGACTATAAAAATCTACATTTCTAATTTTACTTTTTTCCTTAAGCCTTAATCTACATACTCTGATTCTTCATGAATATTTCCTTTCATAATTTTTATGAATTAAATTAATTTTTTATTAATTTAAGATTTTTTGGCTGAGCATCTATTATTTTCCTTATTTCCAGCTATAGGTTTCTTTGTCACTTATCTTTTTCCTGTTAACATTTTGGAAACCAAATTCTTCATTTATTCTATTGCAGTTCTCTCCCAAGATAATTTTTTATTCCTAACATTTTTGGTAGTGCCAGTTGTTTCACTATTTTTGCAGTAATAATTGTAATAATAATAATTTGTATGGTGGATTACATTTTATTAGGCATATGTAATGCTAAATTGCAAGTCTATTGAAGGTGGGGTTAGTATCTTTATTGCATATATTTTCAGTAGATAACTTGTATAATTTATAAGAAGTGATTAAGAAATGTTATTTATTTACTTTTGAGATAGCATCTTTCTGTGCAGTTCTGGCTGGCCTTGAACTCATGGTGATCCTCCTGTTTCAGCCTCTCAAATGCTCGCATTTTAGGCATGTGCCCCCACATCTGGCTAAGAAGTATGTGTTAAATGACTTTATTTTATTTTTTATTATTTTTTTTTTTTGTTTTTCTTCGGTACCGGGAACCGAACTCACGACTTTGCGCTTGCCAGGACTTTATTTTATATGTTAACTTTGTGATGTATAGCAAGATCGACTACCTACAGCTTCCACAAGAGAAAGAAGTTTGAAGAAGTTAAGCTGACCATTCCCTGTTCAATTTCCTGACCTAGCAATTAACATAATACTCAAATAACTTCTATTAGTTTTGAAAATTCAGAGTCACTTTTACTTTACTTGTATCTCGTTATCTTTGCTTATGAATTGCTCCTTTAAATTGTATCAGTACTCTTTCTATCTGATATTCTTCATCCATAGCTGATGTCCTTCTCTACCTGTAAGCTTTCAGTTCTTTGCAAGGATCTCAGGTCAACATGAAGAGTGTGGCAGGGTAGATGATAGAGCATTCTGGTGCCAATCTGGAGCTTGTTAGTAACAGCAAGCTTTCTGACCTTGGCTAAGTCACTTAACTATTCTGTGTCTCAATTTCCCTTTATATATACAATAAAATGAAGGTAGAGTTACAGGAGCTACATGAATATTTGGAGTGGAAGCATTCTGGCTGTTTGACATTTCTGTGCTTCTGTTACTATCTTCCTACTTCCTTTTGATTTCCCTCACAGCCGAGCTTTCCCTGTGGTACCAATTTTGTATCATCCTACTTCCTTCTTTCCCCATCAGCCTCCACTTTGGTCATGAGTGTAACAGTTTCTTCTCCTACTTGTGTTATTGTAAGGATATCTACATGGGATAGTAGGTGCAGGCTCTAGGTGAGATTATGAAGTTCTCTCTCCTCCAAACAATCGGAACCACACTTCTCAGTACTTAATTATGTGCTGTTTTCTATGGACTCTTTTGTTTTATAGTCTAGGGAAAATGTGTGTATGTTTTTGTTCACACAAAAGTTACATCACAGTCAATGTTAAGATCAGTCTTCAAAGGAAAAGTAGCAAATCACATCAAAGTTCCATATGTTGTGGAAGAATAAAAAGCCATTTTTGTCACCTTTTCCTTAGTGATAGCTGTGGTGCTTAGGTTGAGGTAGGCTGGGAAGTGGGCTTATGTGTGTTTATGAATTTCAGGTCTATTACATTAACCTGGTTACAATATTTTTCCAAACTTGAGCCATTATAGTCATTCACACTCCAAATGTTAGATCTCTTCCTGTGAGGTCTAGAGGTAGAAGTTGCCATTAGGAATTGCCTCAAATGTCATACTAAGAAAAAGTCTGAAAAATATATGCAAAACAGTGTGATGACACAAACTGAAAACACCACAGGGAAGAAAACTCAATATGAGTGAAAGATGATGGAAACATTCTTATTTGTCAAAGAATTAAGACAGCAAATAATGTGTACACGAGGGCAAAACACGTAGAGAGAAAGAAATAGGGATCTAAGGCCCAGGGGATGGGGGTGAACACTGGCAATCTGAGGGCTGCAGAGGAACAAGGTATTTGTACATAAGCTTTAGGCCTGGAGGGAATCTTGTTTGGTAGAGAAATAAATTCAAATAGGTGATATAGGTAATCTTCTGTAAATATGATTTATGTGTAAATGACTCTACAGTAAAAATAACCCATGGCCACTTCTCCTGCAGTCTTTGAAAACAAATAAGTTCTACGGTACCAGTAATAGATTAAGTAATCTCTGTGTAATTCATGAAAATCAGACATAAAAAGCATGCAACTTAAAGAAATACTAAACTACACAAAATGGAGCAAAAAGAACCCTCAAACGCAACTTGCCTATATGGTAGTCAGTGTTTCCAGGGAAAGAATATGAAAGTCTGTGCCTTTATTTTGCATCTGGTTAGGCACCTCTGTGCTTGCTATTTCAGGCCCCATCCCATCATGGCCCGCTGGCTCACATGGGCTTCAGTCTCCTGGTTAATGTGCAACCACATGTTAAAGTGAAATGAGCAGGAGGTCATTAACCTAGGGTTGTTTCTGTACCCAGAACCCTTGCTTAAGCAAACTGAAACTTCATTAGAAACATTTCCTATAATTTTGAATTGAGTTTGAGCCAATCACAGCCAGCCAATTAGATGCCTGCTCATATAACTGGGGATCTCCTATAAAAGCAAGGATCTCCCATAACACTATACTGAAATCAGGCAAGTGCCAACCAAGCAATGTCTTTACTTCACCTCCTTCTTCTACTTATAAAAGCTTGCTGTCCGCACTGCTGGAGTGGAGCTCTTGGAATTTCTTCTAGTTTTGAGTGTTGTTGCCTAACTCACGAATTGTTCTTTGTCGAATAAACTCTGTTAAATTTATTTTGTGTGCAGCATTTCTTTTAACACATGTGACAGAAAAAGATAAATTCAGAAGGGAAAAACTCAACTTTCCCTTCTTATTCAGGTTCATTTCACTGAAGTCCATGCTTCCCTGAGGTGGTTCTCTGATTTCCTACCTAGAGTTTTGGCAACTGCATGGGTTCCTGGGCTCATCTGGGTATGAGACATAAAGTTAAACAGATTTTCTTTACCTGTCTTTCTCCACATCCATATCCTTGTCACCTGGTTGTGGCCATATGTGTGACACCCCTCATTTGGTAACCTTTTGCCCATGATGCCCCTGTGCTGGCAATGGGGATTTTGTCCTTGATGTCCCACCATAAACTCCATCCAGAGTACAGGGCTTCTTACTCCCCTAACCGAACCCAACGCGTGCTTTCGTCGTTGTTTTCAATGCACTGTTTTATCACAGTTGTTCTTCCCCTTTTTTGAGCTCTAACCCCTACTCTTCCTTTGAGGTACCCCTCCTTCTCTCCTTCCTCACCCCATTTTCCTTTGCTGTGTTTCCACTCTGCTCTCATGGTATCATAAACATGATTCTATTACCACATTTGCCAATATCAAAGCATTTATTTACGTTACTTGCTGGATTGTGAACTCCTTGGAGAAGGCCTCTGTATTAGAAAAGCCCAGGCAACGACAGTTGAATTAATCAGTGAATTAATTAATTCAATTTCCCTGTCCTAACTTTCTGTTGCAATGACCTGTTTTATCCCATTCCAGGCATAAGAACTGGGCTCTTGTCTTGCTCTTGCCCTCTAGCATTCCTCTTTGATGACCAAAGTGGGTGCAGCAAACCTTGCTTCAGGACCTGATATCTGGAATAAGCATGCCTTTGTCCTTAGTTACATAAGTTGATCCTTTCACCTCCTGTCACTTATGAATTAAGTTTGAAAAGTGCTTTACTGTTAAGTACATTTTCCCCAGGCATGCTAAAGTTTGTTTTTGGTATCAACAACTGCCCCTCAGTGCTTCTCTTGTTCTTTATGGGTGGGTCTAGAACAGTGTTTCCCAAAGTATACTTCTCAGGGATCCTGATTAAAGATAACTGAGAGTGAAAATCTCAGCTTCTTCACTTCCATAAATTCAGTAATGGAATGTCCATGTATTGGGGGCCTGCCGTCTTAAGAATGTGACCCGTGAGTTGCTCAGGGAAATTTTTAAAAGGCTCCTGAACATGGTTTGAGGTACTGCTGGTGTTGCTTTGATAATCTGATAGTTTTGAACAAGTCTTACATTTTCATTTTGTACTGGCCACTCCAATTATGTGGCTGGGCTGTGTGTGTGTATGGATAGATTTTTAAAGATATCAGCATTCTTTTTTTTTTTTTTTTTTCCAGAACCTACCATGAAGAATGTTTTAAAAGTTAATTCCTAATATTTGTAGGGATATAAGGAAAAGAACAATCTTTCTCATTACCTGTGGTAATGCAGTCTTTCTACAGGGAAACTTAATAATGTTAGGCTCTTAAAAATTTGCCTTGGATTTGAAATTCAAACTCCTAATACATTATTTTTCATATCTTTGCCTTTAGGGATATTTATTTGGTTTTGATGTTTATTGCTTTTATTACTAAATTTTATTCCTACTAAGGTAATAAGTGCCATAGTTAAAAAATCAAGCAATAGTAAAAGCTTATAATGATAAACAGCAGTTTCCTCCTTCATCCCTCCTCATCCTTCACCCTGCTTCCTAGGAGCAATTCATTTAGCTTCGTCTTGTGGTATTCACTTCTCTATTTTTGTGCTCCTTTTTTCATCAAATTTAACTGGACTTCCTGTTATAATACTGATGATTTAGTTTTCTTGTACCTTCCCACGATTGTTCTATTACACTTAATATGTATCTATTTTGCATGTATTGAAATGTGTTGGTTTTGTATGCTTATATTTTCTGGCTTATGAAATTATATTTAATATTTAATTTGCCTTACTTTTTCACTGAGCACTGTGTGTTTAGGATTCATCTGTGTTGCTTTATACTCACATATGTATGGGGTGCCATATATTCAGCTCAGCGTTGTTGGTAATAAGAAAAGACTAATATCAAACTAAATCTTTATCAACAGATGAATGAAATGAATAGAACTCAAAATTCCACCACAGTCAAAAACCTGAAGTAGAACTTGTCTCTGGCCAGCAGGTGCAAAATTGGTTCAGGTGGATCAATTTCTACATTAGGTGGAGAACGGAACATCCCTTGGCATCAATCCTCTATGTGGACCATCTGAATTTGTCATTCATGTGGAGGCTAATTGTTGACTTGGGTGTACCATAGTGCTCAAACAATGCCCCCCTTTTTTCTATTGTCCTTCTCTAGACAAGCATTGCCACACTTCCTTGGAACTAGTTCCTCTTGCAGATTGCCATTTTCTTTGGAAATCAGTCCTTGGAATTTGCACTTTTCTTGTCCCTCTCCTGCCTCCCTACTTCCAGCTTCTTTTATTTCATTGGGAAGAACTCCAACAGCCTATTAAAACAGAGCCGAAGTCATAAATTATAGGAGAAGAAAAAGTTTCATTCTTTATGGACCAATCCTTCCATTTAAAAAAGTAAAAAAATGACATACATATATATATATATAGTTAAAATTATATATTTCATATTTTGTTTATGTTCTTTTCTCCTTCTCCATACTTCTTACTTTTCCAGAGAAGAAGAAGTTGGGGGAGGACTAATTACAGATCTAGACTCAAGGAAGATAACCAGACCATAAACCAGGGGTGGCATAGACCTCCAAAGGAAGACTGGTCACATGGTAGTTTGACATGAACTAGAAGTTAGTTCCTTCCCCTGTTCTGAGGCCTCCAGTCAGGATCTCACCACTTCAGCTGCATGAGGATCCTCCTATGGTGCCTTCTTCTAAATTTAGAAGTCCAAGTTTGCTTCTTAAACAGTGAGTGTTTCTTAAGCTATACAGGGAGCTCTCAAACCACTGTATCACCAAAAATTTAAAGAGTCCCATGCAGGTGCTGTATTGGGGGCTCGCACAAAGGGAGGCTTGAGTGAGGACTGGAAGAAGCTGCATTTTACCCCTGGTGTGATAAATCCAAAAGGTACTTTTGACTTAGTGGCTCAGTGGGGGCTTCGTTCTTTACTTGCTGGCTTTGAGAATTGGTTCAAACATTTTTCAGAGGTACAGAGGTTGGAGACTGTTCCCAGATGTCTCAAGGTACCTGAAAATAGAGGCACAATTGGAAGAATGGGAAGGGGATACCTGATATGAAATATGGGTGAGTGCTTAATTGTTTTCATGATCATATAGGCTCCTGAGGAAGAACAAGTTTAAAGTTAATGTTTTCTCCATCCTATTCTCTTTCCTGCATAAGTGGCTGGTTAAGTCTTTTCTTGCCTAAATAAGAGCAAAGGATTCTTGTATATATAGGCAAAGGTTTGTTTTAGTACAGCTGAGACTCAGGTCTCATTCATAGTTTGCTCTTATTCTTTGGAGCCAAGGCCTAACCTCATTCCCACCGTTGCACTTGTTCAGTGAATGTTCATTGAACTCCTGTGAAATGGCAAGTAGAGCCCCCTGCATGATAGTTAACATGCTTTTTGAAAATGTGCACAAAGTTCTTATTCTGAATGCTAAAAAAGTCCTTACATGTTAGTAGATAAACTCCATTGAGTTCTAAAGAATTTTCCAAATTCTGTTTCTGTGTTACCAGCTTATTGATCACTTTTAACACAATTGGATTGGTATAAGCGATTTGATTTTTCCCCTGCTGCAACTTCTCTTACTACCCAGGCTTTGTAGAATTTCTATTTCCTGCCTCTTACTGCTGTTTGAGGCAGATCACATAATGTTTCTTTCTCTTTCAGTTACTAAAAGTTGAGATTCCTGTTTCCTAACTCACCTTTGCCAGCCTTTTCAATGGCTGACTTGTGGCTTGTGGGACGTGATGATCATCGGAGACAATGGTGCCTTCTTTTGCTTTTCTTCCTACTCCATCAGCTTGCTTTGGAGTTGGTAATGACAGAGATGGGGTTAATTATTTAACCATCTTTGTCTTTTTCTTCAACTGCTCAGAAACTGTTTGTGGAAATTGCTAGTGTGGCTTTGAAATTTCTCCACTGCTTCTCGATTTAGCTCCTCTAGGTGTTGAGGTGAGGAAAGAAGAAGACAGAGAAAAACATGTTCAATTCAACTGACAGCTGTGTTTGATATCTTCTGGGGATGATTACCATGTCTTCACTGGCTGTCATTGACCCTTTGACACTGTCACATTGACACATGCACATTGTCCATGACATATTAATGTTGCAATTTTTGTGTAGGGCAGATATCAGAATGCCAGCTCTGGCCCATGGATGGGTTCTCTGGAGGGTCCTATCAAAACTCTCAGACAGGCCCCTGACATGGGACTGTAGAATGGCGCCCCTTTCAGAACCTAACTCCAGAATACATGCACAACTTTATGCCTGGTAATCTACTCTTGGTGAAGAACCTGTACATTGCCCCCAGCCAGTACACTCCCTGGAGTTCATTTGATCACAAGAAACTTTTATCTTCTTGTCATTACACCTACCCAGTGTTCTGGGCACCACCTGTTCATCCTACTGGTGAAGGAGGCATCCTTTACTTACTAGTATAAAATAGCCAGGCACAAATCCTGACATTGGGCACATGGGATGGGCAGCAGTTTCTAAGTCACATACATTCGTACTCGTGGATGGAAGGACACCATGTGCCTTGCAGGGTTCCATAGCGCTTGTACCTGGGAATAGGGTGAACTAGAATTGGCTTGGGAAGGACGATTTCCTGTGAGAACCCTCCTTGATTTTCATGGAAAGATGTGATTGGCTTTGAATATGTTTGAAAGCTTGCAGAAAGGTGCTACCTACTAAGTTGAAGAGAATGTAGGGGTGCAGGTGGTTCAGTTAACAGGAGAACTAACCAGATGGGAACATTTCCCACTGGATAAGGGTCGTGTCTGGCAATAGCAAGAGAACTTGAGGTTAGGAATCTGGGACCTTATAAAGCTCCAAGATGCAAGGCAGCACATGGAACTTCAGGCCTTACAATCCACTCTGCCCTCTTTCTTTGATTCCCTCTCTACATGTCTTCTAGATCTAGGGTTAGATCATTGAGACTACCGTACATGAGGCATCCAACAAGAAAATGAGAGGTGGGTACACCCTTTCACCACACTGTGCCCAATATCTATGAGTCATTTTCTGATGCAGAAAAATGAAAGAAAGGGTGTGGATAGGAATCTCCAGTCAACACAGCATTATACTCTGTTATTCAGTTTCTCATTTCTGTAACACAAGGTAATCAACCTAAACAGAGGATAGATTTATTTTGGCTTGTGGTTTTGGAAGTTTCAGTTCATGGCTGATTCTCCCTTGCTTTTGAGCCTGTGGTGAGGCAGTATCTCCTGGCAGGGAGCCCTGATGAACCAGGCTGCTCACCTCATGGTGACCAGGAAATGAAAAAGAGAAAGGGGAGGGGACAAGACAGGAAGAGGGCCAAGGGCGTGCCCCTATATCACCTATCAGCAAAAGACTCACTACTAGGCCCTATTTCTTAATGATTCCTCCACCACCCTAGAAAGCATGGGCTGGGAACCAAGCCTTCACCATATGGGCCTTAGGTGAACACTTCTGAACCATAGTATTCTCCAGGGTTGCTTCCATCCTGATCTGGCACTTAGAAGGACTACGAGGCTGTGCTTGGGTTGGGGGTAGGAGGGCTGGTTGCAGGGTACTTTAATAACCTCTGAGGGAGGTAGCAGGCCCAAACATTGAGTGCCCATCTTTAAAATGTGTCTTCTCTTCAGAAAGGGCATTGATTCTGGGATATAAAGAATCCCACTGGCTATTTTTTTTTCACACATGGTTCTGGAAGGTACTGTATCCTGGCAGGATACCTCCAAAGGCAACTGGGCCAGGAAAGGAGAGGCCACAAGTGCTGAGGGCCCTTCAAGCTTTTCCTTGTAACCTTGAGGATTAAGGCATTGTTCTCCTCTTTGGTGCCCTCTTAACCACACTTCCAATTATCTCCATGGGGATGGCATTTAGAAGTTCAAAATGGTTCATGTTTAAATTTCTGTGCTGACCTTGAGACCATATTTTGAACTGGAATAAATCACATACAAGTTTAAATATTGCATTCTCTTGTGTGAGAAAATAAAAAGGTAAATATGGAGCAAAGTGGAAGATAGATATTGGGAAATAGGAAGAACAAGGGAAGGAGAGGGGGAAAGGAAGGAAAGGAAAAGGAATTAAAAAAAGAGAATGGCTGGAAACAAAGCTTTTGTATATGACCAAGGGATGAAGGATTAAAGGAAGGAGAGGGGAGTGAGGAGAATTAATATACATTATGCACAGGTACAAATTCCCCTTGATGAATGTAAACATGTATAGCAAACATGTACTAATAAAAAAATTAAAAAATAAACTTCTGTGCAGAGACACCCAGGATGCTGGCACAGAGAGGTGAGGATGGTACTTTAATTTCCTGGTCATGGCAGCATTGGGTGTATGGAGTTCCACCCTCACCTCCTTTAAGTGTTATGGTGAAGCTTCCTGCCTGGCCACAGCTCACTTAGCATATCCTATTGTTCTTTCTCCATTCTTTTGTTTTCATCACCCATCTTACGTCCCTCAAAGTCTTATATGTTTGGAGAGTTATTGGATCAGGATTAACCCACTGATAGGTTCTTAGCTGACTTTCTGTTAGGAGGTGGGATTGGTTAAAAGCAGATCACTGTGGTGGGGCCAGGAAGGATCTGTTCTTGTCCCTAGCTCCTGTCTTTCTTCTCTGCTTCCTGCCTGGTATGGGTTGAGCAGCTGTCCTCCACCAGACCCTTCCATCATGCCATTTCTGCCTCAGAACCAGCCAAGCGTAGGCTGAGCCCTCTGGATACTGTGAACCAAATACACATCTCCTCCTTTAAGTTGCAGGTGTTGGGTATTTGGTACCAATGAGAAGAAAGGAGAGTGCTGATATGTGAGAAAGGAAGCTGACTTTGTGAAAGTACTCCCCTCTCTTGTGTGGCTGGACAGCAGCCTTGACTGATGGACCGAGCTCTCTAGTTACCTTGACCTGACTTCTGTGTGACACAAAAGCCACAAAAAGAAGGATAAGAGTCAGAGGAAGAGCAAAACATGATAGTCTCCTGCACAATAGCTTCTGCATCCTGAGTCCAACTTGAAAAAAATCTAAGGGTCTTAATTGTCCCCTGTTCCTTTTGCTGTCCACTTGAGGACATGAGCACCTATCACTCATCAAAGACCTGGGCCCTGGCATGAACAATACCCCTTCCCATATCTTTCTCTCCTGATAGTTCATTTTACTGTCAGTATTCCCTTTATATCCCTGCACAGTCTCTCACTTCCTCAGCTGATCCTCAGCACTCCAGCCAAGGTGGAGTTCTTTCCTTCTGCACTTTCTCCCTGGAACACCATAATCATTCCCATTTTAAAAAACTGCTATCTGTATGTATTGTACCTGTTGGATCTTACTTACTCTTTCACTTTCTTACACTAGGGAGACAATATGATGTTTACACATGTGATTCTGCTTTATTTCATTTATGAGTATGGTCTCTAGTTGCATCCATTTACCTATAAAAGCCTCAAGTTTATCTTTCTTTATAGCTGAGTAGTAGTCCATGGTATAAAAATGTCACACCTTTTTTATCCATTCCTCGGCTGATGGGCATTTGGGTTGCTCCCAAGATTTAGCTATAAGAAACTGCTCAAAAGGAAAGAACAACTGGGATGGGCAAAAAAAGAAGGAAGGGAAAAAAGATGTGTATATATACAAAGATAACTAAGATAATTGTACTACTAATTTCTATTAGTTCATTGAAAGGAACCACTAATACTTATATTGTTTGATCAATTTTGCATGCCTGTACCTGGTAATCTAAGCAACTACTTTAAAGATAACAATATGCAATATAATAACAACTGCTAATTTCCTATCATCTTGTTCTGAAATGCTGTAGTTTTTATTGTTTTTTTTGTCTCTTTAACATAAAAAAGAAACAGGATATTCCACAAAAAACTCCCAAAATTGCTATCTGTATATTTGCGATAACATCTGTAACTCAGACCACCTTCCTGAATTCTAGATCCATAAATCTAGTTCTTCTTGGATATCTCTATTTGAACTCTTCATAAGCACTTCAACTTTTAAAGCCCCAAATCCAATTATTATCTCTTTCACACTCCAACTGCTTTTCTTTCAGAATTTTTATATTGACTATTCTCCCATTTGCCTAAGACAGAAATTTCAGGATTTTACTGTCACCAAGAAATGTCAATCAGTTTCTGTCCATCAGCACTTCTACCCAAGCCCAAGCTATCATTGCCTGTGTTCTGTAGCCCCACAGGCTCTTCCCTGCCAGTCTCCCCAGTGTATGTATATGAACTGTTTCCTGTTCATACTTCCAATCTGGCAGAGTGAGCTTTCGGAGTGAGAAGTTAAATCATGTCATTGCTTTGCTTAAGATGCACAAATGCTTTTCATTGTCTTTAAAATTGCCACTCGTTAGTGTGAGTGATCAAGTCATTCACCACCTGATTGTTACCATCTCTATACTTTGCTGTCCTGTCAATGGCCTATACATTTTATGCGCTAGCTCTATTAAATTATTTGTGATTATAATTACTTTCTTACTTTTGGAGTTGCTGCTTTCTCTGCCTGGAATATACTTTTGATCTTCTTTTCCTAGATCCTTTGGTATATTTTCATCCAAGTGACTCCTACTGAGTCTTCAAATTTTAAGCCTAAATTCTACTTCCTTTGATAGTTTTTTCCTTACCCCTTTAATTTGTTTAGAACCCACCAATGTGTGTTCCCATAGCTTGCCATCTTTCTCCCATCACAAGATTTATCATACTTTATTGTAACTACTTGATTAAGTTTTGAATTCCTTTGCTTTTCTATTAGACAGGTGTTCTGATATAATCATTACTCTAGCCCTAGTGCATAGTATAGCATCTGCATGCAATATATTTTTCATAAATAGCTTTATGATACCATGTAGGTGTTTGTTATATGTATATATGTATTGTTATATGTATATACATATATATGTATACATATGTGTATACATTATATACATATGTATATATGTGCATGTGTATATGCATCTACATTCAGGGCATGTATTTTTTGTTTTTCTATCTATCTTCCCCAGGTCCTGTGAAATTGTAGCATTATAGGTTCAATATCAGGCAGACAGCTCTACCACTTACTAACAATATGGGAGTTTACTTAAACTTTCTGAACTTCAGCTGTTATAGTGGGAATAACAATATTTATGTTCCTAGGTACTATCACTATCCAACTTTATAATTCTGAAAACAGGTTCATACAGAGGTCAGAACATCTAAGATGTGGTCAAGGCAAAATGAGAACCCTGGCAGATCCTTTTCTTAACCTTTATGTAGTGCTCTCTCCCAAAGGTGCTACTATTGTCCAGGTAATTTTATATACTGTTCATCTACTTTTTCTATTCCATCACAGCTTGGAAATAGTGTATAAGAAAAAAGGATTATTTCTCTAGTCTAGCATTCTGACAGCTTAGAGATATGAAGGCTCATATCTTAAAAACAAGAAAGAAGATAGGAAGATCACAAAAGGAAAATACAAAATTTCTGAACCAGGAGAGTCAGTGAGCTCTTTAGAACAGAGGCAAAATCTGCTCTCTGAGAAACTGGATACCTGACAGGAGAGGGATAGATGCCTCCTGTCAACTCATGGAGCCATTAAGAAGCAGTTACAAATGTGCTAATTATGCACTTTCAATTTTACACTTAATAAGTAACTTACTGAGACATGTCACATGCCAAGGACTGGATAGACACTGGGGATGCAGAAGCAATCTTTCTGCACAGGGGTTTATTGCAGGATGAGAGGAGCTGACTAAGAAATGGGCAATTCTGCTACATTGCCAAGGCAGAGACAAGTTTAGAATGAGGGTACTCAGGAAAGGGTATGGCTAAGTTATTTGGGAAAGGATTTTGGTAGAATGGATGTCCAGGATGAGACCAGAGTAGCTCCACGTTGGGGTTCTATGACGTGTTTCAGGAAGATTAAGGTTGAGAGACAGCAGTGATACAGAGAAGAGCATGTACTGTTGGAAGTTAGTTGTGGATCTTGCTATTAACTCTAGTTCTGACAACTACTAACTGTGTAACTTGAAGCAAGTCAGCTAACTTTCCCACCATTAACCTAAAATATATGTACAAAAGTACATATTTCATGATACGCTTTAAAAATCAAGTATTTGTTATATTTGAATTTACAAAGTACCACATATTATAAAATTGGAGTGTTAAGTGCAAGAATGCATGTGACTACCAGTTAGTGCAGTGCCTGCCTTACAGTAAGTCCTCTATAAGTGATGGTTTTATACTATATTGCTGTATTGTTCTGGAATTTGTGCTTCCTTCAATGATGAGTTTCTAAATAAAATTGTCTCCATCTAATCTCAACCACTTATCTCTCCTTCAGAGTCATCTTCTGTTTCTTCCTCTCTTCTCTCAGTTTCAAGAGACAGTTAGCTCAATTCAGATTTTTATTTTGTGGGGGGTTGTATTTTTATGTATGTTTTCTTATTCAGTCACTGTTTCTTTTCAGGAGAAACAGGCCTTGGGATATTAAGTGGTTAAAACTTTGAGTATTTAACATAGCAACACAGAAGGCTAAGCTTCTGCTGGAGTATATAAGATGTGAAGTTGTGGAAGGATTTTCTGGCCTTATAATGGATTTGTTTGTCATTTAGCCAAAAGCATAATTACAAAATATCCAGATTCTTTTATTTTATGATTGAATTTTATTGATTTGTTTTCCCTTTTTAATTGGTTATAGAGATTAATGGTTTTCATTTTGGCAGACTAATACATGCACATAACATACTTTGATCATCTCTGCCTCCATCACTCCTGTTACCCTGCCCCTGCCTTCTTTCATATTTTGGGGGGATGTTCAATGTATACAGTGTATTTCACTCACATCCAGTTCCCCTAGGTAATGTCCTGATTTTTAATTATATTTGACACCACTCTATTTAAAAATTCTTTTCTCTTCAAATAATTTCAAAGATTATGTCCTAACACGGGTATGAATTATTTCCTTGATCACTCTATGCCCTTTTGTGAGAAACTACTATTCCTGTGTTGCTAAGGGATTAATCAGTGCAAACGACTTAATCAACACTGGGAGCAAAAGAGGTCTTAACTCAATGGAGAAGTGGCTTGTGCAAAATCCAGGCAAGGCAGAAAAACAAATCCATGTGATTTTGCCCCTGTGGCTCTGTTTAAGATTGTCTTAGATGGGGCCAAATGCAAAGGATGCAGAAAAACAGCAGCTGCTAAGATTGGAATGCCTGTGTTCCTTCCAAAATTCATGTTAAAAGGTGAGGCTGTTAGGAGGTGATTAATTTCTAAGGGCAAAGCCCTCAAAAAATGGGATTAGCAGCTTTATAAAAGGGCTGGAGGGAGCTAGTTAGGCCCATTTTGGTCCTATCTCTTTCTTCATGAGGGAATACAATGTTTGTCTACCTGGAGTGATAACAGGGTACCATCCTGGAAGTGGAAACTATACTCTCACCAAAGCTTCCCAGTCTCCAGAACCATGAGAACTGAATTTCTTTTGTTTTAAATTATCCAGCTCCAGGTATTTTGTTGTGACAGTGTAAATGATATAAGATAGCAGATGTGACTAGCTGATAGTGACTATCAGAAAGTCCAGGTATAGAGTTCTGTTCATAGTAAGTATGAACAAAGTAGGTTGCACAGTAGGCATGCAACCACAAAGTGAGAAGTTATCTGGCACCCATTCTATAGAGCCCTGTTCCAGGACTGGGGTATTATAAGGCGGAACAAATTCCTGATACCAATATGCTTATCACCCAGTAATAGAAGCGAGCAAAGAAAGCATGAGAAAGATGCTCTTCTGATATGATTTCCCTCAAAGAGCTTTATGGACACATAACAAACAGCAAGTAACTGCCTGGATGGGAGTGGAGCAAATGGTGCTGCTCAAAACAATGTAAGAGGCAGGGTTTAAGAAAATGATATTCATTAAAAGATATTAATGGATACAGAGTTAGGACCTCAACCCAGGATTTCTACCAGATGCTCTATCTTTCCACCAC
Organism: Chinchilla lanigera; assembly: GCF_000276665.1. NCBI lineage: Eukaryota > Metazoa > Chordata > Mammalia > Rodentia > Chinchillidae > Chinchilla > Chinchilla lanigera. The sequence goes on along the minus strand of NW_004955468.1, from coordinate 11,398,587 downwards.
ATAGCACAGTGGTTAATTATCTACAATAGTAAAAGAGCACATACTTATTTAGAGAACTGGACACATATTTGAACCACTGTAGGCAACAACAGAATTGGAGATGTTCCTTCTTCAAGGTTTGTGACTCATCTTTTTTGCCACCTCTTCTTGGGCTCTGTTTTGACATTTAACTTCTGATTGCACAAGAGGCCTGTGGTGTGCCTGCAGCTGTGGGCGTTTAGATTGAGAAAGAACATGGGAGAGAACTTTTGCCTTTGATCCCTGGACTGAGGGAAGAGTGGCTGAGAAGAGAGGTAGAAAGGGGTATGATGGGCAGTGGGAAGCAGCCACTGCTGCCAGAGTAGGTGAGAAGGGTTTGATTTCTACGTGCCTTCCCATCATTGCTCCCCTTTCCTGCTCAGAGCTTCCCTGTTTGTCTGGCCTCTTCTGTGCACCAAAGGACAGGTCTGAAGTCATGCAATAGTTACTAGTTGTGATGGTTAATTTTAGTTGTCAGCTTGCCTGGATTGAGAGATGCCTAGAGAACTGGTGAAGCACACTTCTGCATGTGTCTGTGAGGATGTTTCTAGGGAAGACTGGCATAAATTGAAGATTCTTTCTATTGAAGATTGGACCCATGAATTGAGGGAAGGAACACCCACCCTGGTATGAGCAGCACTTTCCAACAGACTAGGGACCTGGATGAAACAAAAAAGCAAACGTGGAAGGAAATAAATTCTTTCCCCCAAGCCCCTGCTCCTTCCCTTCCTGAGCAGCTGTATTTTCTGTTGCTGATGCCTTAGATATCAGATTTGAAATTCTTTAGCCTTTGGACAAAAAACCTGGACAACATCATAGTCCTGGCTTCTCATTCTGAGAATTTCAACTCCTTGCACTGAATAGCATCTAGATTCCTTGGCTTTCTAGCCTGCACATGACTATTTTGGGACTTTTCAGCTGTGATTGTGTGAATCAATCCAATAAATCTCTGCTTACAGTTGTGGAGTTGTTAGTACATGCAGTCTTGATGGAAGTGAAAAGAGTCTTCTGTTGTCAGGAAAAGACACATCCTGGACAAATGCAGGCTCTTCAAAGAATGCCATTATTAGGTAGGGGGATATAGATCTATGCTGGCCTGATCTTGAAAGCACTGCCAGAAAAAATTCTTCATGTAGAGATGTGTGTGTGGCTTATCATTAAAGTACTTTACATTGGAAGAACACTGACATAATAATCAGATAGACACAGATTAAAGATGGTGTGAGCAACTTTCAGTGATTTTCTTTGGAGAGTAGGGTAGAATCACAGAACTGAGGTTACTTAAATTTAAGTTAACTAAAATGAAAGAAAATTAAGAATTCTGTTCAAATGTCATACTATCTACATTTCTTGAGTCAATTGTTGAGGTGGGATTGAGATTGTTGAGGGGGCTGCCTTATTTACTTTTCCTTGAGATTGTTGAGGGGGCTGCCTTATTTACTTTTCCTGTTGCTGAGACAAAATACTTGAAGTCCAAAGTTAAGGAAGGAAAGATTTACTTAGCTCACATTTTGTAGAGGTTTTGATCCATAATTGGCTGGCTCCAAGGCAGGATGGTTTGGCAGAGGAGAAATAGTTCATGGTGGGCAAATGTAGCAAAGCAACAAGGGACCTTAACAGGGTCTTTTGCCTCTTTTATCTTGTCCAGACTCCTTAGAGTGGTGGCACTCACACCCTTAATCCTAGGGCTCCTGCACCTAGCCTTACATCAGAAATCAATTCCAGTGTCACACACTCTAGATCCAGCCACCTCTGAAAAAGCCCCACCTATGACCACATGAGGCTTTTGGGGCGGGGGAGCATCTAGACCCAAACTATGACAGGAACTCTGATTTTTTGTGCTACTATATGTACAGTAGTGATTATTATTCTAATGTAAAAATAATTTTGAGCATAAAATTTTGACTCATCAATAGTTTGGAGATGTCAGCAAGGATGACAGTGAGAACTAATTGTGGACTGAACAGGAAAGGGGTCACTGACGACCTTTGAAACCGTGGCTGTAGTAGAATCCTGGGCTGCATAGCCTGATTACATGGAGTAAACAAAGAACAATGCTGTTAATATGTCAGATGCAAACAACAGATTTCAAGTGACCTCTCCCTTTCCTGATGAGCCTACTGCAGTGAGTGACAGAATATGATTAAGAAGCCAACAAGCCAGGAAAATGGTAGAGATCGTTGGACTAGAGAAGAGAAAAAAATACAAATCTGAATGAAAGAAGGAGGAGGAAAAATTCCTGTAACTTTAACTTCTGGCCTGAAAAGTGCTGCTTTCACCCCAAATCACACACTGATTTGTTGTAAATATATTTCACGTAAATATGGATTTACTCTCTTTGAATAAGTTATAGAAGCATAGACAGGATGGATAATATAGAGAGAATGGGTCCACTTGGTAAACCCAGGAAGAAAAAGGAAAATAAATGACTTTATTGCTTGGGGTACATGGATTCAGCAGGCAACAGGAGAAATGACAGTCCTTTCAAACCTGTGGTCTCTCCATGTCTTTTTGTGTTTGCTGTCACTCCTCACTTACTCATGGTGACACGTTGGAGACGTGCATTGCTAGGTGCTATTGAGCAAAAATTACCGTGTAAACCTACACAAACAAAGGCAGCTACTATGTCATGCGGCAAAGTAACCTATGGGATTACTGGACTATGTGCATAAAAAGTCCAGATGGGTGTATGACTGTAGTTAGAGGAAAGGTATGTGGTGTGTTAGGAAGGATAAAGCACTGCTATTAGAGGAGCTGTCATACCTCCTCTCTGAGCTCAGCTGCAAAGCAAAGCCACACATTCTATTTCTCCAAAATGACCAAATCAGAGAGCCCTGAAATAGTTGGGATTTGTCTCCACAGAGTACACTTTAGTGGCTATCTACACTCCATGGAGTTGATGCCATCTATTGAACCTGATTTTTCCAAGTATTCTTCCCAACATTATTGTCTCTGAGAGAAATTCTATCATGTATTTTACTCCATTTTGTTACATATATAGGGATGTTTTATTAGAGTCCTTTATATACTTAAGGCCACCACCTAAGCATCTTACCTTTCTGTCCAAAGTCGTTAATGTGGAGGAATTTATGGGCTGGATGGTGTGCCATCAAACCTGATTGTCAACTTGATTGGAGACTCTTGGAGAGGGGATAGCATTGTGAGGGCACTAACCTTAATCGATGAGTTCATAGCTGAAAGGGAGATAAGGACTAGCTGGAGGAAGTAGATCATGGAAGCTATCCTTATCTCCATTCCCTAGCCTCTTCTTCTCTGGCCTTTCACTTGCACTGTGCTTCCTGGATGCCACAAGTTGAGCAGCTAACCTCTACCATGTCCTTCTTTCATATTTCTGCCATGCAGCCAGCCAACCATGGCCTGAAACCCTTGAACCTATGAGCTAAAGCAAATCTCTCCATTTTCTTTAAGTTGCTGGTATCAGATACTTTGTTCCAGCAATGGGAAAGCTGACTGATACAAGTTGCAAATGCAGGGCTTTTACTGTTCCTGAAAGTCAGGGTGGTCCTGGTGAAAAGAATGTGGGCTGCGGGAGTACATCACACTCCTTGGTCATCTTATAATCTGACACAGAAGAAATCAGGTTGCAAGAGCACCAACGTTACTCTAGAGAAATAAGAACATGTCACCAAGGGGGGAGTAGCATAGGGACAATGAAGTGTACTGGTTCTACTGGGGTTTAGCTGGAGTGGGTGCTAAGCAGTTGGACATGTGCCAATGAACATGAGAAATGTTTTAATCCTAGAAGGCCATCTCCGTGTACCCACTGCTTGCTATTTCAGTCTCTGCCCAGGCAGAAGTATGTAGTGTAGCTAAGCAAAGCAGCAGCAGTTCTTCTACCACCTAAGACAGGGCCCTTTTCATGACTGAGCCCTTAGGGTGTTTCTGTGTAAAGAACACACCAGTAGATAATCTCAAAAGCATGGTATAGAACAGAAAGGAGCTTTCAAAATGATTTATACATTCCAGAAGGATAAAAACCCTGTAGGAGAGTAAGAACACTGAAATGTGCTCATGCATCAAAATCTTAGTCATGAAGCCAATATGCCTACCGGAGGAAAAAGAAAAATAGGGTGCAAGGGGAAACAATTTGATGGTGAAAAGGAAATGTCATTTGCAAAGAAAAGAAATTATTATTGGAACTATGGACACTGCAAAATATTTCAATCTTTATAAGCAATATTTGTGCCTAGAAACAGAATCTGTTTTTAAAAAATTAAAATATGCCTGATAATCTCTGTAAATTTTATGTGTAAAGGAATTGCAGTTAAAAACAGTAGTGCCTTATTATCATAGCTCTCTCTCTTCTCCCCGCTTCCCCTGTTCTCCCTCTTTCTTTTTCCCTTTTTATTTTTTACTTTTCTCCTCATCTTTCTCTTATATGTCTTTTTTTTTTTTTAAACAAATAGAGCTAAGGAAGCAGGGTGGAGAAGTGGACTTTGTAAGAGACTGATGATTACACGAACTACTTAAATAAAGAAGAGACTGATGCCTCCTCAAACCTAAAAGTATCTTCTCCCTTCTTGAATGCATGGAGTTTGTCTGTGCAGTTTTCTGCTTTTAAAATATACCAAATAATTATGACCTATTTACAAGAGATTACTGCAATGCCAGGAAATCTCATTGTCATTTTTTTTTGTTAAAAAAATAACAATATTTTTGGTGTCTTCAAGGATGAGCCTTATTAGTTCTGGGACAATCTTACCAGATTATTAGGTCACTTATATTTCATTGGACTCTGGCTCAGGCATGAGCTGCCAGTCACATAGCCTTTTGGGTCTGTTGGCTTTGTTTGCAGAGGAGCTGCCCCATTAAACTCTGTGATTTGGAAGGGATTCTGAAAAGAGAAGTTCTGTTGTGTAGCTCTTGTCTCCTGGGTTCGTTTTCAAGAGACATACTGTGCATCTTGTGGGTATGCATAATCAGAGTCCAGAAATGAGTCAGGAGATCTTATTATAGATGAGTCACACAGGAATATGGGGCAAACTTTCGTCTCACATAGCCTGGTACCTACCTCTTCTTCCAGGGCAGAATAGCTTAGCTCAAAGATGTGTTGAAGGTCATTTGACACTATTCTGTGTTCTTTTGGGTCCTTGTTAGTGTTCTGTCCTTGGTTGGTTATTATCAGTGCAAAATCACCTGTCTAAAGTCAAATGTGGTGGTCCTCTTTGTGTATAGGCAGAGTTTACCTTACTTGTTTAGGTAAAAATTAGGTTTGGGGCTATGGGCCAAGCATGGAGCATAGATATTCCCTTTTATGTTTAGAACTATAGCAAGAAGTTAAAACAGGTGACTTACTTAAAGTTTTAAGGAAGTATTTTCATGCTTATCCTCAAAAACATCATAGCTAACAATTACTGAGCATTTGCACTGTATTAGCACTTGTACTGAGTTGGTCTTTATATGTATCACCCTATGTATCCCCCATAAGAACCTCAGGAAATTGCCTTGAGAAACTGCTGCAGTCGCTAGAGCTCTGGGTGAAGTGCTTTGCCTTTGTGCTTTGCTTAGACGCAGCTATATGACTGAAGCTCAGCACACTGTATCAATAACATTAGATTTACTTTGCCTTTGGTTCCTGAGTTTTATGTGATGCTCTGCATATGCCTTCAGCAGTGTTCAGACTGTATGGTGGAGCCTGTTGGCATCTCCCCAACTGAACTTTGAGATGAGTGTCCAATGCCACACAAACACAAGATAAAAATTTTGGAATAAAAATGGAGGCAAGTGGATAAGTTAATCATCTCTTTAATCCTGACAAAGTTTAAAGGTGACTTACATCATCCCTCCTCCCTTTTCTTCTATTTTTTGAATAGACTCAGACATTTATTCTTTCTAGACAACAGAAAGTCACATGAATATCAAGAGTCTTCACATTACTTCCAAATGTGACTGCACATTTGTTCCTTTCAGTGTAGATGTTATAAAAGTGTCCTTTTCATTCTCAGTATAACTCAAGTCTGAGTCAAGGCAGAGTCCTAGTCAAAAAGAACTCATTGCTTTAGCCTCAGACCTTCCCAGAAAGTTTCCCATGTAAAACAAATCTACAGAGAGCTAACAGCAGGGACCACTCACCCAAGAAAATCCTTTGTGAACGTTTCTGGTAAAACCAGTCTTGGAACCATGTGCCTAAATGCTTTTACCTGCTTTTTTGTAGCCAACAGATAAAGGTCAGATCTTTATTTGTACAAGACAGAGGCTCAAAATTGCTTCTCTTATTAGAGATGATGCTTTTCCCTTTATCGAACTTCTCATGTATTACTTGTTCCCTAGATTTACAGCTTTACTGATGAGTGTGGGAAGGGGGACAATTATACAGGCAATTATAGCATCAGTACCCAGTCATTTTCCTGGGTGACAATGACTTCTAAATCCTTCCATTTTCCTTATATACTGAGACACTTGAGTAATTTCCTCTATGACTTTTGCTGCTTTCCTCATTGTGTCAACCTCTGTACTTGAGAAAAATGCCAACAGCAAGTTTCCCAAAGTTCCATTTTTGTTTTAAATGAGGTTAAAAGGAACTTCCCTTTCTTCAGTTTTTAATGAGCCATTGATATTATGCACTTGTATATTAGATGATGAAAACCACATTTACTCATAAGAAAAACTGACAAAAAAAAGTGATTAAGGACCAGTTTTATGACCCTTGTGTTTCTTGGCCACTACAAGGTGTGGAGAATAGATGAAATGTGGAAATTGGAAACAGTCTTTCCAAAGACTTGTTTGGAGAGGTGTGTTGCTTGAGGAAGTAGTAGGTCATATGCCTGGTATCTTTAGAGAATGACTCCTGGTCCTTCCACTTCTTCATATCAAGTTTAATGAGGGGGTCCCCATGGAATCCCTCAGAAAGATCGCAATATGCTCCTTGTTATTCAGAGACCTGAAGAAGCTGAGAAAGCTACAACCACTGTAGAAGCAAGACTGTATTTTCTGCATTCAGATAGTCCTTCACTCTTACAGTTTATAGAGACAAGGGATGTGTGATAGTTTCTTTTGGGTGAAGTGGGACCACATGGAAGCAATGATCTTGCACTCTGTCAAAAAAAAAAAAAAAGACAGAGGGGCAGAGGATTTTCAAGAGAAGAAACTAGATTTAAACAGCAGACCTTAAGACATGTGCAAAAAGTTGCAAATGATCAATAAAGATAAATGATAACTCTAACTCATAAGAAAGAGCTGACAAATAGTTATCTTAGATTCTATGAAAAAAAAATCTTATGGGGCAGGGAATTTTTAAGAGCAAGAAACTAGATTTGAAGAGCAGACCCTAAGTGATATATAAAAAGTTGTAAATGATAAACAAAAATAAATGGTACTTTTAACTTGGGTGGAATTGGGAGAGTACCAAGATATCAACCTGAGGTTAAAAAAAAGTCTAAAAGTGTCAGGAATGTATTGCAGGAAAGATGATTATTGTTGGGAGAAATCCATATTTAGATGACACAGACTTATCAAAATATAAATTCCACAAAGGCAAGCAAAGTGATTATTTCAACTGATACAACATTTTCAGCACTTGGCATAGTGCCTGGAATCGAATAGTGGTTCAATAATTAATTGAACAAACGGGTGCTACTATTTGGGTGCACTGTCTTCATTTCTGAAATTTGCTTAGGTTTGTTAGCAGAGGGATTGTTAAACTAAAACAGCCTATTTTTGAATGCTTACACAATGTTAAGGCAAACAGTGTGTTCACATGTTCTTGAGGGAAACATTCGTTATATGAGAATAGACAGATCTTTCTAGCATTCACACTGCAAGCTTATGGAAAGGTGGTTCATATTAAGAGATCGTAAAACATATCTGAATTTATGAGATAAAACCTGGAAACTAATAACTTCCCGCATTGCTATAATCCCTATGTAATTAGATTGATGCTGAGTAGCAACACTTCCCAGGTTCTTCCTGCTTCTCCCTGTTTTGATCTAGTGCAGAATTCCCAGAGTCTCTCTCTTTTTTTTTTGTCTTTTGGCTGCCTCTTAGTTCATTCTGGGTGAATAGCATCAGAAGTTTGAAGTAAGCATTTTGATTGTCATTCTGATGCTGTCCTGGTTGCTATCTTTCTGATTTTTCTTGGCCTTTTGCTCTGTCATCTCTGGGCAAAGCCTGCTTTCTTGTCCATATGCACCCCAAATTTCTTCTGAGGCCCTTGCTTCTCTGGAAGGTAACTCCTATTGCCTTAGTCACTTTCTCGTCCATGACACAAAATGCTCAATGCCCAAAACTTAAAGAAGGAGAGGTTTATTTTGGCTCTTGTTTTCACCCATAGCCTGCTGTATCCAATGCAGGAAGGGCATGGCGGAAGGATCTGGCAGAGGAAAGCTGCTCACATCATGGCAGCCAGGAAGCAGAGAGAGAAAAGAGGAGCCAGGGAGGGAGACAGAACCTTCAGACCATTCCACTAGTAACCCACCTCTTCTTTCCAGATCCAGTCTCCTAATAGCAAGCTCAGTATAGCGCCCCCATGATCCAGTCACTTTCAAAAAGTGACACCTCTAAACACAGGAGTCTTTTCGGGGCCATTCCAGATCCAAACTATAACATCTATTTTTTGAGAATACACTGGGCACTATGAAAATAACTATGACTAATACATTCTATAATTATTTTGCCTGTGCTATAATTAGCAGGTCTCCTGCTGTGCTGAGTTGCAAGTGAAATGCAACGGAGAGGTAAGCAAATCAGGTTATGGTGGGCAAAGTCACATGAAGAGGTTTAAATTATACCCCGTGAGAAGAAAGGATCCGTAAGTGGATTTCAAACAGGGGATTCATGTGTGCAGTGTTCAGACTGTACCATGTTCTTGATGACATCAGGGCAGATGATGAAAGCCAAGACTTATACAGTACCTTTGGGATTTTTGAGACATAAAATCATATTTTTCTTCATGCAAAATGGCTTCCGTTTCTTATATATTTTTACTTTTCATTCCTATTCTTCTAGGTTTTCCCCCATCTCATTACTTACTGTCAAGTTCTCAACTATTGCTTACTTATCTCATTATAGCTGTTTCCCTGGAGCAACCTCAGACTTCTCTTTGATTGATTTGCAGTTGGAAAAACAAATAGAAGAATTCATGTTGCAGTTCTACACAGATTTTGAGTTGTTATTAAAATGATTACCAATAGCTCATAAGCGCTGCCCACTCATTAAGTGCTGTGGCTTTGTGATACCTTTCTAGTTACTTACCGCCTTCTTTCTCCGCATTTTATAATCTGACTTTTGTGGATAATAATAAACCAATAACCAAAAAAGCAGATCTAATAATAGAAAGTCCTTGGGACCATGATAAGCGCAGATAGCATAGTACAATATTTTTATTAGATAGAAACAAAGATGGGAAATTCAAAAAAGAACAACAGGTAAAAGCTGTAGTATCCACTTGCTTTGAGGAGATCTCTTAGGCATTGGCCATTCCATTTTCAAGAGCTTTGGTCAGTGTTAGACCTCAGGGCCACACTCGGGGCTTGATGATGACATAGCCTTTCAATTCATAGTTCAGAGCCTGCCAGTTCAGGATATTAGCATTTCTAAGGGACCCGTAATACACAGACGAGACCTCTTCTGGAGATAGCACAGAGTCCCACATGTACAAGTCCCCAATCTCTCCCACAAAGGACTGTCTCAGTTCAAACTTTCCTCCATAGGCATCCTGCTCCTGTCCCAGAATAATCTTGGGGTAAGGTGCCACAGAATACCCCTTCCTCAGACCTTTCTTCACCAAAGGCTTCCCGTTGACCCAAAACTCAACAATTCCAGAGGAGGACTCCCAGCTGGTACAGATGTGCACTGGAGTAGGGATCTCTTCAGTAACCTTGGCTGTGACGTGGCCCCCTCCGATATAAAGACTGTAAAGTCCAACTTTTTCCTTATAAATGAGCAGCTCATTATCCCTCCCCTGGGTGTTGTAGGAGAAGAGGCTGTACTGTCGAGAAAGGTCAGTGTAAGCTCGTAAACACACAGTAAGGTTCTGTAGAGGCTTCTCCAGCTTTGTAATCAGGTTCACGTGATCACTGGCAGATTCTCTAGGGAACACAAATACCATCTTATCGAGGTCTGTGGGGTAATATAAGACATGTAATGACTTTTACCTCAGAGAAAAAAACATCCCCGTTTCAACCTTTTTTCTCATATCAGGCTCCTTGACCATCCCTGAGCTCCCTACCTGTCTGAGCAAAGACCTCCAGGAAGATGGCAAAGACAGAGACCCAACAAAGCATCTTGTCCATGTTCTTGGGCTGCGGCTGTGACAGCAGTAGCACCAGTGACAGCGCGGTGTCGGAGGCAGCACAGTGGTTGTCCGCTCAGCTCTGAGATTCACACTCTAAGATCCCAGGCGCTCTAGGCCTTATCTGCCCTGGGGTTGAGGGTGGGGGATGGAGAGCAACAGTGACATGTGAATGATTTTCCAGACCCTCCTGCCAGTGCCAGTAATCAGAGCTGCTGATGAAAAAAGAATGATGAGGCCCCGGGCTGGGAAATCAATTACAGTTAATTATTAGACTCAAGTGACAGCCATGTCTGTGACCCATTTGTTGCTGGGAAAAGGGTGGTCATACAGTTGCAGGGTTATGGATGGGATGAGGAGCTGAGCTGGCTACAAGGGGGGCCTCACTCCACTCTCCAGGGCTTCTTCCTCTTGTAACCCTGTATTCTGCCAGGAGAGCTCCTGGGCCATGTGGAGGGCCTTCCTAGGCCCAGGTCTCTCATGCGTTGTGTAAACAAGGCTTTCCTCATCTAGGTATGTGACACAGTCTTCTGTTGCAGGATATGAAGGGGTCCTGTTTTCTGCCACACACCTCAAAAAGTCCTACATTTGATTATTCTAGGACATTGCTAAGGGAAAGAGACAAGTAGAGTACAAACTTTGACCCTGCTGAGGCTTTGCTTTTTTTTTTTTTTTTTTCTACCGCTACTCAGCTCTGTTTTTTGTTTTGAATATCATGGTGCTTTCGCAGGCTAGGTGTTCCATTTCTCATTATGGTTTTTTCTGGTGATATATTCACTACTTGCAAAGATGTTGGTATTTCCCCCAGTTTTCATCTCTTTTTTGAGTCACTCTTTGGGCCATTGAGGCTAGCTAGTCAGTCTTTCCTGATGACTCCATTAATGCATTACACTCGCATTTGCTTACGAATTTCCAGGCACCACACTAGGCACGGGGGATTCAGTGGTGAGTGACCCTTACAGAACCCCAGTGACTTTCATTTCAGTCTCTCTGCTGCCACTTAAAAAAATCACTCTTTATCAATCATCACTCAAACTCATTCTGCCTTTAAGATATCAAACTGAAGTCTCCCTTTCTGTTTAAGTAATCTTCCTTCTCTTTCACTCCTAGTTCTATGAAATCTTCCTTGTATCTACTTTCTTATTTGTTCTCTCTTTTCTCAGCCTACTCTAGGCCTTCTGATCAGCTTTTTCACTGACACAGTCACTGGCACGAACAATTTATTACTGTTCAAATTATCCTTCATATCTTTATCTCTGGGTAGTTTCCATTCCTAATACTCTTTTTCCTCTGAGCTGAGTCCCAGGATATGAAGCGTTATTTGACCTGTTGTCAAAGAAGGGTGAGTGTTGGCATTATAGTTATACAGTCTGTCATATTCTGAGTTAAATACACATCCTTCTGCTTAGAAGTCAGTGCTGTTTCCAATCTTGCTCCAACTTGGCTGTCATCTCTTAATCAAATCCTATTGTCTAGTCAGATACCTCTAATTGTTCTTCACTGATGTCTGACTTTCCTCATTTTGCTACTTCTAGTTATTATTTTCATTGTCTTGAAATTCTCTCTTATCTGCCTCTATTTGTTGAAATCTTAACCACTCTTCAAAATTAATCTTGTAAGTAATTTGCTTCATGAAGATTGTTCAGTCTTATTTTTTTGAGACAGGGTCTCACTGTGTAGTTCAGGCTGGTCCTGAACACACTATGTAGCCCCAAATAGCCTTGAACTTGTAGCACTCCTCCTACCTCAGCCTCCCTAGTGTTGCGGTTATAAGCATGCACTACCACGCCTGGCATGAAGATTTTTCTGATGTTCCCACTGGGACATTATTTTTACCTCCTTTAGACTCCTTGTAAAGTCTTATCCAAAGATAATAGAATCCCAGTATTGCTGTTTGCCAGTGTTTTTTTTTTTTTTTTCTCCGGTACCGGGAACCGAACTCACGACCTTGCGCTTGCCAGGCAGGCGCTTTTGCCGCTGAGCTAAATCCCCAGCCCCCGTGTTTGCCAGTGTTTGACTGTTGCACAAAACACTAAACCTCTCAGATCTTTAGATTCTTTCTCTGTAGAACAAAGATAAAATCACCTACTGTGTAGTGTTTGGGGAACGATAAATGAGATAGTATAATATGCATTAAGTACACAGAACATTGGATGGCTATTAGTATTATCTTTTCAAAACCTTTTATGGATATTATCATAATCTGCTTCATATTAAAGATTTTTGCACATTCGTTTCTTTTTTCCCCCTAGACTGAAGATGGCTATTAGGTCTTATTCATATTTAGGTTACTCATTTTATCTAACTATGTTTTCACGTGAAAGCAACCTGGTATATATTTGTGGAAGCAAAGGATTCAGGCAGGGTAAGGATTTTATACATGTGACAGTTTAGCAGCAATACAGAGTAGAATGGGTTATGCTTAAATATGAGCCGACCGGTATCCTTTATCACGAACCTGGGGGATGCACAGTTCCTGTCCCTAGATGTTAGTAAATGAATGCCATAAAATTCAGAGAACAACTCCGTCTAGATTTCAACAGGAATTAATAAATTACCATTCTGTCAATAAAAAGTATTTCTGAGGATCAATATAGATGCGAATCTTCTTAAATAGGACTATGAGGAGTGATTGAAAAATGCGGCAAATATTTACTTTAAAAATTATTTATTACAGCCAGGCATGGTGGTGCATGCCTGTAATCTCAGGACTTGGGAGGCTGAGGCAGGGGGATTACTAATGAGTTTGAGGCCAGCCTGGGCTACATAGTGAGTTCAAGGTCCACCTGCACTGCAAGGCAAGACCTTGTCTCAAAAAAACAACAAAAAAATTATCACAATAAAAGTCATATTGCCATTTGCCCCCTCAAAATACTCCGCATCATTTTAGTCACATACTTACCCCATAATCCTTGGCATTTCCTGGAGCAGTCTTAGAAGTCATTTTTCATGAATGTCTTTAGTTGTGTTGTGGCTGCCTAGATGTCCTAAATCAATTCTAAATGTGTACCTTGTATACTCATTTGCACCACGGAGGAAGAGCTAGAAGT
>NW_004955468.1:11376190-11377170 GCF_000276665.1 Chinchilla lanigera | reverse complement strand
CCTGGCTTCCTGCTGAGTCACTTAGCCAAACCTCTAGACTCCCCAAGTTGACACAATGTTTCAACCATAACACTGGACCTGTTGTTTACAATCTCAGGTACACAGACACCAAGGATACCAAGAACACAGTGCAAACAGAATTTCTTGACAGAGTGACTCATTTAATCAGGGAACTTTTAGCCTGGGGCAATGGTTTTCCTTTTCAGAAACATTTCAGGTCCCACAAGTGGACCAAGTAGAAAGTTCTGTTGTGAATTGGCTCAAACACTTAGGCTGCTCTTCTACTTAAGCTGTAGAAAGAAAGCAGAAGCTAGAATTTCCGCTTGGGGTGCTCATTACAGCAAATGCATGTAGCACAGTAGGGGCACCTTGATGACTTATTCTTATGTGTGAGCATTTTGATTGAAAGTCCTCCTGGCTCCACTTCACTTGGTAACTTGGTGGTTGACTTTTGTCTTTGAGTGGAGCAGACCTTCTGATGATGACGGCAGCAATAATTTCAGCTAAGGAGTCCCTGGGACCACCTGAGACTCTTCCTCAGTTCCATGGTTTCAGTTATATGACCCTTAATAGGCATTTCAAAAAGGCTTTCCTTACCATATGCAGAGTGAAAAGTCAATAGTTTCACAAAGAGAGTCCCTTCTTTCCATGAATTTGTCCCCACTGACCACTGAGATAGTGTGTATTTAGGTGGAGTATCTTAGTTATGTAGGAGAAAACACAGTATATATAATTAAAATATATAATATTATATAGTATATATAATTCCATTTAAATCCTACTTTTTTTTTTTTTTGAGACAAGGTCTTGCTATGTAGCCCAGACTGGCCACAAATTTGTGGCAAACTTCCTGCCTCAGCCTCCTATATACTGGGATTACACATATGTGCCACCATGCCTGGCTAAAATGTACATCTTTACATAAAAATGTTGTCATATTTTTACCTGAAATGTAAGTGCTGAATGTTTACAGTGTATCA
>NW_004955468.1:11349682-11376090 GCF_000276665.1 Chinchilla lanigera | reverse complement strand
TGTTATTTTTATTTTAAAGAGAAAAAATTAAAAATAACAATAAAAATTTTAAAATAGGTTAGTAGAAGAGTTACAATAATTAAAACATTGTGTATTGTTGTCATTGTAGTAGTTATTCAGAATACAAGATATAGGCATGATATCTCATCCAAGCAATATTAGCACAAAACTTTCTTTTCAATGAGCTAAAAGAAACTAGCTGTATAACTATCTTAACTATCTTGTGTATAAATATATTTTTTCTTTTTTCTTTCCTTCCTTTCCCCTTTCCTTCATCACATTTTGTCTTTTCTTTTGAATCCTCAATACCTATTGCATATTTTGAATCTTATTTCATTCAGTTTCTCACACTAGTGAGAAAATGTGATGTTTACACCTACAGATCTGGTTTATTTAATTTATGAGTATGATCTCAAGTTGCATCCATTTACCTATAAGAGTCTCAAGTTTATCCTTCTTTATGGCTTAGTAGTACTCCATTATATGAAAAAAATCACATATTTTATCCATTTCTAAGTTGATGGGCATTTGGGTTCTTTCCAAGATTTAGCTATTACAAATGGTGCTGCTATAAACATGGGTGCTGCATATCACTGTGATATGATGCTTTTCATTCTTCTGGGAAGATACCCAGAAGGGGAATAGCTGGGTTGAATGGGACCTCTAATCCTAGTTTTTTGAGGAATCTACCATTTATTTCCACAGTGGTTGCACTAGTCTCTACTCCCACTAACAGTATAGAATGGTTCCTTTTCAACCACAGCCCCCAGCATTTGTTATTGGTTAATTTCTTGATAGCAGTTCTTTCTAGGGTGAGATGGAATCTCATTGTTGCTTTAATTTGCATCTCTCAAATGACCAGTGTTGTAGAGCATTTTTCATATATTTAGTTGCAATTCATATTTCTTCATCTGGGAAGTGTATACTCATCTCAGATATGCATTTTTTGATTGGGTCTTTGAATTTAGGGGGTTTGATTTTCAAAAAATTCTTCATATGTTTTACATATAAGTCCTTTGTCTGAAGGACTGTTGTTTAAAATGTTTTCCCATTCTGTGGGTTGTCCTTTCATGCTGCTGGTAATTTCTTTTGCTGTGCAAAAGCTTTTTAATAAAAGCAGATCCCAGTTGTTGATTCTTTGAAGTATTTCCTGCTCAGTCTGGGTGTTGTTTATGAAGGCTCTGCCTATACTTATGTGTTCAAGATTTCTACACACTTTCTCTTCCAGTAGAGTTAGTGTTCCTGTTTTAATATTTAGATCTTTGATTCACTTTAGTTTCATGCATGGTGATAGACATGGGTCAAGTTTTAGTCTTCAGCATGCAGAGAGCCAGTTTTTTCAGGACCATTTATTAAAGAGGCTATCTTTCTTCCACTGAATATGTTTGGCTTCTTTTTCAAAGGTAAGTTGGTTGAGTGTGTTTGTAGTTGTGTCTGTATCTTCTAATCTGTTCCACTGGTGCTCAGTTCTGTTTTTCGCCAGTATCATGCTTATTTTATCACAGTAGCTTTGTAGTATAATTCAGTTAAGGGATTGTGATGCCTCCTGCCCTGTCTTTTTGCTCAGGATTTCCTTTGGTATTCTAGGTCTCTTCTGTTTCCAAATTTTAGGAATGTTTTCTCCAGTTCTGTGATGTATGCTAATGGTATTTTGATCAGAATTGCATTAAATCTGTATAACAATTTTCAGAGTATGGTCATTTTTACTGTGTTGGTTTCTTCATACCCATGAACAAGGGATATCTTTCCATTTTTTGATATCGTCTTTCATCTTCTTTTTTGGAGTATTATAATTTCTGTTGCATAGTTCTTTTACTTCTTTTGTTAGTTTGATTCCTAAGTATTTCATATTTTTGGATCTTATTCTGAAGGGTGTGCTTTCCCTAATTTCACTCTCTGAGTTTGTTGCTTGTGTACAGCAATGCTGTTGATCTTTGAGTGTTGACTTTGCGTCCTGCTATAGTAGTGACTTTAGTTACTTAATCTAAACTTTTTTTTGGTGGAGTTTTTCTGATCTTTGAGGTAGAATATCACATCATCTTCAAGTAATGATAATTTAACTTCTTCCTTTACTATCTTTATTCCTTTTATTTTTTCTCTTGTCTAATTGCTCTGGTTAATGTTTCCACAACTATACTGAATAGGAGTGATGATAATGGACCTCCTTGCCTTCTTCCTGATTTTAGAGTGAAAGCTTTTGGTTTTTGACCATTTAATATGATATTGACTGTTTGTCATAGATGGCTTTTATAATATTGAGGTAAAGACCATCTATTACAGTTTTCTGTAGGATTTTATCATGAATGAGTTTGAACTTATCAAAAGCTTTTTCTGCATCTTTCAAGATGAACATATGACTTTTGTCTTTGGTTCTACTAATACCATAATGCCTTCTGTTGGTTGGTTACTGAGCAGCCTTACTGAGCAGCAGAATCCAATGACTTTTTTTAAAATCACACTTTGCAGAGACCCTTACCAAAGAGTACTTCCAGCACTGTTTCAGAAAGTGGCAAGAATGATGGGATAAGTGTGTTCAAAGTTAGAGGGGATATTTTGTGGGGTTATTAATGGCAACATGGCTTTCACTGTCATAAAGTTTTAAATTTAAATATTCACCCCGTGTGATCACCTCTTGTAAATTCATGGAAATGGACTGGTGGATAAATGAGTCTGAAGAAACTGTAGGTAGGATGTTTTATACTACTTTGGTAGCCAAGTGCCAGGGTTTGTAGTTGAACATGACAGTGTATTTGTGTATTAAGAGGAGACAGTCTTGGTTGAAAAGTAGGATTTTCCCCTTTAGTTTCCTTGTCTAGAACATGCCTCAGGTTTTGTGAGGGAAGATTCCCATGCTTCAGGAGTTGTCAAAATGGAAACCAAAAATGCTACTGTGGAAAGGAAGGATCTGATGTCAGGTTATAGGAAAAGGGATTCTGGGTTGTCTGAGTCCCTTTTTGCCAATGAAGATTTAAGTTCTAGCGGTGACTTCTGCCTGGGTGGCTCTAGGAGGTTTCAGTTTGAAGGAGGAAAGAGCACAGTGTGTTGAGGAAAGACAGGAGATATCTGTGCACCTCAAGCAGAGTTGTCTTGATCTAATTAGCTGGCATACAATGGTCAACCTCAGAGAGGAGAGGGAAAGAAGGCTGGGGCAGAGCCAGAATGAGGGTCTGACTCAAGCCTGCCATAAGGCAGTCAAGTGAGAAAGGTTGTCTAAAGAATAAAAGAACACCTCAAAGATATCTTCTACCATCGTGGGTATTCATGGATGACAGAAGGTTATAATAACTATTCTGAAAGTCGGGCTAGAAAGAAACTAAAGTAGAACATGGTGTAGTACTAAGCATTTTAGTACTAAGAAAGAATTATGTGTTGTATATTTTGCTAGCCACACAGATATTTAGAGCATTTAGATATAAAGATGGAGGCATTAACAGTTACTAATCATCACCCTGATATGTGGTTGCATGAAATCAAATGTATACAATCTTCTATGGATGGTAGGGTCTTACAGAAAAGGAATAGAAGAGAAAAAACAAGAACAAGTATATACAGAATATAGAACCAATTAGATTTTACTCCAAATTTTTGATTGCATATTACCTTAGACCACTTGCATTGCCACAGACCAGCTAATTCATAAAGAATAGAGGTTTATTTAGCTCATGTTTCTGGAGTCCAAGAGCATGGTGTCAGCCAGTGAGAACACTCTTGCTGCACTGGGCCATGATAGTATCACATGGTGAGACAGAGAGCTTGTTTTTATAACAAAGCCATTCCTAAAATATGCTGCTAATCCATTAATCCTTGGATGACCAATCATTGCACAAAGTTCCTATCTCTCAGCCATTGCTGATGAAGGAAATGTAAATTGGAAAAATACAGTGCTACTCTTGTAGATAGGTCAACAGAGAAGAAGGTCATTTGGAGGAGATGGAGAATGAGTGATAAATTTGGTCCCCAAGATGCTAAATTCAAAATGATAGTATGACCTATGCATACAAGGGCCAATAGAAAATTTGAAATAGGTGACTGCCTTTTGGTATTCAAAATATGTTTCAGAGGAATCAATACGTAGCTGTTGAAGAAACAATAGATTACCTTTTTCAGTGGACATGAAGGGCAAGAAAAAGAGAGTTAAATGCCGGCTCCAAGGAACACTTCCTTTTGTGGGGCTGGAGGGAAGGGAAGAGTTGGGGTGGGGGAGGGGAACAATGTGTGCAGTGTCATGGAAACCGAGCTAGTGCAAGTTTTGAGGACACAGTGTCTAGTCATATGAAATGCATCAGAGAGATCTAAGTAGAAAGGATGCTGTGTTTAGCAATAAAAATCCATTGGTATTGTTGTCTTCCTGATAATTATTCAGAATACAAGATCTAGGCATGATATCTTGTGCAAACAATATTAGCACAAAACTTTCTTTTTAATTAACTAAGAGAAACTAGCTGTATAACTATCTTAACTATCTTGTGTTTACCATATATCAACTATTGTAACTGTCCTACTAGCCTGTTTTGAAACTGTTTCACTGTTATGTTTATTTTTTCTTTAAAATAAAAAATGGATCATGTACTTAAAAAAATTCATTGGTGACCTTTGAAAGAGTAATTTCCGTAAAGTGAGCACAGCAGGATTCAAGTTTGAGGGGATGATGCAGGGAGAAGGGGAAGGAAGCCTGTTTTTGTTTCCTGTGATACATTAATCTGATAAGGAAAGAAGGCAAAAAAATCAGATTCTGCCCAGGAGACTCAGGGTCCGATGTGTATTTCCCACACAAATTACAGATTGCCCCTTCTTGACAGTGTGGTTATTTTGTCTTTGTTTCCCACTGCATAGCATTTCTTCTGCCAGTGGAGAAAAATCAGTATCCACCTGAGCTTATGACTGACCTTTCTACTGAAGTAGCTCTTTCAGGCTGTAAATGCCAGGCAGGCTACAGGCTGCTGGACGACTTCTACTTCCCAATTTTGGCTTTTTCAGAAGCCAGATGACCACTTTCCAGGTCCTTTTGATTCACCTTGAAGAGATGATTAGATCACCTGAACTCTGTTCTCACAAATGGATTAATGTCACTATTGCAGGAAAGGTTTGTTAGAAAAGTGTATTCTGCTTCTTCTTGGTCTCTGTTGTGCTCTCTTGTCATGGGAGTTCTTCAGCTACGTTACAGTGAAGCAAAAAGTCCCTCACCCCCTGCACCTGGGACTTCTCAGTCTCCAGAACCACAAGCAAAATAAACTTGTACTATTTATAAAATAGTCTGTGGCATTCTGTTAAAGCAGCACAAAAATAGACTAATACAGAACATTGACACAGAAGGGTGGGGGCTGTGCTAATAATAATAATAATAATATCAAACACCTGAAAATGTGGAAGAAGGTGTGCAAGTGGATAACTGGTATAGGCTGGAAGAGTTTTGGGTCATAGGCTAGTAAAAGTCTAGATTTCCATGAATGGAGAATTAAGAGAAATTCTGGTGAGGACTCGAGGGGGAAAAAAGGAAAAACTTCAGGGAATGCCTGGACTTCTTTAACATTAAATAGGTGGTGGTCAGAATATGGACAGAAATACGGACAGTGGATGACTTTTTGAGAAGGTCTCAGATGGAAGTGAGGGACAAGGAATTGAAAATTGGAATAAAGATCATCCTTATTACACAGTTATAAAAAAGCTTGGGGGAGTCATCTCTTAGGGCCTTATGGAAAACAGGACTGTGGAGCAATGGACTATAATATCTAGCAGAAGAAATACCTAAGCATCAGAGCACTCATGGTGTTGCCTGGCTTGTTTTGGCCCCTTAGAGTAAAATAAGAAAAGAGATAAATGATTTAAGGATGGAATCTGTAATCAAAAGAGAAGCACATACCTTGTTTTCATTTCATAGGCTTACACCTAGAGGGAATTTACCTCAGGATAAATTGTCCTTGGGCCTCATCCGTATCTGATTCAGATGAGACTCTGGACTTTGGAGTTTTTGCTTGGCACTAAAATGAGTTAAGATTTTTGGAACTGTTGTAATGAAGTGAATGTATTTCACATGTGAGAAGGACATGAATTTGGGGCATTGGGGTGGGGTTTTACAGTTTGAATGTGTCCCTCAAACTTTATGTGTTGAAAACTTAATCCCCAGTGCTACAGTGCAGAGTGGTAGGAACTTTAAGGGGTGATTAGGTCATGGGGACCTTGTCCTCACGGATGGTTTAATTCAGTATTACAAGAGTAAGTTTGTTATAAAAGCAAATTTGACTGCCTCTTCCTCTCACATGCACATTATCACCACATGATGCCTTCTAGAATATTCTGACAGCAAGAAGCTTCTCAGCAAATGCAACTCCTTGGTCTTAGATGCCTCAGACCTCAGAACTGTGGGCTTGTAAACTTCTATTATTTATAAATTACCTAGTCTGTGGTACTCTGTCATAGCAGCACAAAATAGACTAACAACGCCTGAGCTTATGACTGAGTTTTCTACCAAAGTAGCTCTTTTGGACTCTAAATGCCAGGTCCCAAGTGACTGACAGACTCTTACCTCCCCTTCCCAAAGCTGGCATCTTTAAAAATTGGCTGTCATTTTCAAGGTCCTGTTGATACATGGGAGTCTTTCTTTGATCTCAGTTCTTTGTTTCTAATTTCAGGCTTCATTTATACAAGAAAATCCCTGCTGTGTTTGTTATCCTATACTTTGGGGTTCAGAGAGACATCTAGACCATGTTACCTCATTGAAGTCTCACTTTTAAATTCTACTCCCTAGACCAGTGATGGTGAACCTTTTAGAGCTTTAAATGATAACAAACAACCAGATGTGGTGCGTGGACCGTAGGTTTACCACCACTGCCCTAGACTGTAACAATGTTTATTTCTCTGTTTACATCCCTCTCTACATCCTTACACTACCACTCTTCTTTTGAACTACTTCATAATTTTTATAACATTTAGCTTTTGTTGCTGAGATAGACTTTTTATCCATCTTTTAAAAATATAAACATTTTATAAAAGTTGCCTTTTATTGGACCCCACTGGCTGCAGCTGTCTCCTTGTTGTTCGTGATTCATGACACAACCATTGGGGGAGGAGATGTGCAAAGAAGAAAAATATCACCACAGGGACTTAGTGTAATCCTGCATCTTGAGTATGTTGGAAGGGAAATTTCTCTTATTGATGGACAGGAGTTTATTTCTCAGTCTACAGTGACAAGGGAAGCATATCGGACAAATAGGAATAGATTTCTCTTATGTGTTGCTGGAAGCAGTGTTAACTGGGAACTATGTTGGTTTGCTCTTACCCTTTTATCTTTCTTTCTGACACATTTGTGCCCATGTTCAAACAAGAGTTTTCTCATGCTGACCCATTTCACTGACATCACTAAGACGTGAGAATTCAGAGACTGATCTTCACAGAGTTTGACAGAGTTTGCTTTGCCAGGTGCTCTTTTGTCATCTTAACCACCACTGATTACTGTGTAATTGCTTGGGAATTCTTGAGTCTGTGAAGAATGACGTGTGACCAACTGGCACCTTTTATATTGGCCTGATCATAGCAGTTGTGCCGATGCATCTATGCTCTTTGTGACAAGGTAGTGGCCCACTTTTTCTGGGGCATCCTTCCTACCATGAAACTCTCCTGTATCAGTAATACTGTCCATGAAACAAACAGTAATTTATTAATCACACATATATACATGAGCTTAGTTTGCATGTAATACAATAGCAGCCTTATCACCTCCACCATGCCCAGGATTGCTTCATCTAGAGACTTATTACCTGTCATCTCCGCTTCATTGTGGTCATTGTCCTGTACAGCCATGTCACTATTGCTTACCTCAAGTCCAAGTGGCAGACTAAGTGGAAAAGAGGCCTTTGGTCAGAAGCCTATACCACCATCACTTTGCTGGATGTCTTGGTTACTTTTCTCTCGTTGCTGAGACAAAATACCCAGTGCCCAAAATGAAGGAAGGAAAGGTTTATTTAGCTTACAGTTTGTGGAGGTTTCAGTCCATACTTGGCTGGCTCTGAGGCAGGAGATAGCAAAGCAACAAGAGCAAAGGGGGGAATGGCAGTCAAACAGCAAATAGCCAGAGCAAAAGGGAGGAATGGCGGCAAGCAGCTTCTTTCCCTGCTTTACTTTGTAAACAGACTACCCCCACCTAAGGGGCATGTAGCTCTCACATAATCTTTGCCCTTTTCTTCCACAGGCTCAGGATGTATACAAAGTAAGCACCCTGGCTTCCTGCTGAGTCACTTAGCCAAACCTCTAGACTCCCCAAGTTGACACAATGTTTCAACCATAACACTGGACCTGTTGTTTACAATCTCAGGTACACAGACACCAAGGATACCAAGAACACAGTGCGAACAGAATTTCTTGACAGAGTGACTCATTTAATCAGGGAACTTTTAGCCTGGGGCAATGGTTTTCCTTTTCAGAAACATTTCAGGTCCCACAAGTGGACCAAGTAGAAAGTTCTGTTGTGAATTGGCTCAAACACTTAGGCTGCTCTTCTACTTAAGCTGTAGAAAGAAAGCAGAAGCTAGAATTTCCGCTTGGGGTGCTCATTACAGCAAATGCATGTAGCACAGTAGGGGTACCTTGATGACATTCTTATGTGTGAGCATTTTGATTGAAAGTCCTCCTGGCTCCACTTCACTTGGTAACTTGGTGGTTGACTTTTGTCTTTGAGTGGAGCAGACCTTCTGATGATGATGGCAGCAATAATTTCAGCTAAGGAGTCCCTGGGACCACCTGAGACTCTTCCTCAGTTCCATGGTTTCAGTTATATGACCCTTAACAGGCATTTCAAAAAGGCTTTCCTTACCATATGCAGAGTGAAAAGTCAATAGTTTCACAAAGAGAGTCCCTTCTTTCCATGAATTTGTCCCCACTGACCACTGAGATAGTGTGTATTTAGGTGGAGTATCTTAGTTATGTAGGAGAAAACACAGTATATATAATTAAAATATATAATATTATATAGTATATATAATTCCATTTAAATCCTACATTTTTTTTTTTTTTTTGAGACAAGGTCTTGCTATGTAGCCCAGACTGGCCACAAATTTGTGGCAAACTTCCTGCCTCAGTCTCCTATATACTGGGATTACACATGTGTGCCACCATGCCTGGCTAAAATGTACATCTTTACATAAAAATGTTGTCATATTTTTACCTGAAATGTAAGTGCTGAATGTTTACAGTGTATCAGTCACTGTCCTAAGTTAGACAGAAATTGTACCTTTAAGAAATACAGGGTCTCAAGAGAGAGACTAATATAAAAATTTGGGCTAGGTGCACACCCAGGGAGACAATGGTGCTGGGGGCAGCTGGGGAGGGAGGGCCTGAGCACAAAGGAATAAACACTCAGTTCTACATGGGATGCTCAGGAAAGAGGGGGAATCCAGAAGGGGATGTGTACTCAACTAGGCGGACTGAATTGGGCAGTTGAGAAAGTGTTTGGCAAGCAAAGGGAATGGCATGGCCAGCACAGAAACTCGAAAGGGCGTGGTTGTTACAAAGAAAGCACGCTGGCTCCCTTGCCTGCATCTGGCTTCCTTGTCTGCATGCCGGGTTCCCCAGCACAGTGGTGATCACTTGCCTAACCACAAGTCTTTGTGTCTGAGCTTCCTGGCACGCTGTAGCCAATAGAAACCCATGGACACTTTTTTTTTTCTGCCTGCCTTCTAAAGTTACTTCAGCTCATGCTGAAAAGAGATAGAAAAAGAAAATAATATCTTGGAAAAGAAAAATAATAGTTAAATCTTGGAAATAACCCAAAAGTTCATCAACTGAGGAATGGATAAAAAAGATGTGGTCTTTTTATATAATGGAGTACTAGTCAGCTATAAAGAAGGGCAAACTAGAGGATTTTATAGGTAAATAGATGCAATTAGAGACCATAAATATAAGTGAAATAAATCAGACTCACATGTGTAAACATTGTATTGTCTCCCTAGTGTAAGAAACTGAAAGAGTAAATAAGATCCAAAAGGTACAATAGGTATTATGAAAGGGAAAGAAACTGCTCAAAAGAAAAGAATAACTGGAATGGGGGAAAGGAGAAAAGAAGGAAAATATATATATACACAAGATAGTTAAGATAATTGTACTACTAATTTCTATTAGTTCATTGAAAGGAACAGTTAGTATTTATATTGTTTGATCAATCTTACATGCCTATATCTGGTAATCTGAGCAACTACTTTGAAGATATCAATATGTAATATAACAACAATTGTTAATTTCCTATCACCTTCTGTATTGCTTGTACTGTTTTTTTTTTGTTATTTTGTAAATGTATATGTGTTTGTTAAAATACTTTCATTCTTTAAAATAAATAAATAAAAAAGAAGAAAACCAGGAAAATATGCAATAAAAAAATGTGAAAAAAGAAAAATTCCATTGGCCCTCTGTTTCTTCTATCAGATCTTCTGTAGTTTAGGCCAAATTCTCATCCTAATTTCCATTTCTCAACCCATAACAAAATTGATTACAGGAGAAAACAGATGGATTGATCCCAGCAATAAGCTGAGTAAAATCTTAGAGAAGGGTCCATGTACTTTTGGAAGAAGTCACAGAAGAGGCAAACTTGAGTTTATGGACTAAAGGGTGAGCCTATCACACAGACTCAGAATTTTAGAAAAGATCTTTAAAGTAGTACACCCCAATTCAGTATGCTACTGTTGATGTGTGTATGTGGTGGTGGTGGTGGAGCCCTAGCATGCGATTCCGAGAGGGAACTGGTACAGTATGTAGTGCACTGGTACAGTATGTAGACTCCAGGGTCTAGAGCATCACAGAAACTATAGCAGGAAGTCACATTACTTGATAATGTACTTCTTTCACATGCATTTTCTAATTTGAGATTCATAAGGTTTCTGCAAGTGTGACTTTCCCCACTTTGCTGTGAATATTTCTACACTACTGTTGCTATTGCTGCTATTAACAGTACCAATAGTGCTAACTTCACGATGAGCCACTCTTAAATTGTTCCTATGGATTTCCCCTTTTAATCCTCACAATAACCCTGCCAAGGAAGTACTACTGTAATTTGCATTTTAGGTACAGAAAATCTGAGAATGAAGTCCTGGAACCAGAACTCAGGTACTCTAACTTCACAGCCCACACTCATAAAGGGAGATTTTGAACCAAAGTTCACAGAGTGTGTGATGGAAAAAGCTTAAGAAGAACTGAGAACCAGACCCGTAGACAAACTCTAAATTTCATACCCAAACTTAGTCACACACACACACACACACACACACACACACACACACACACACATCCATTCTCAAGGAATAAGGAATATTATGTAAGTAAATAACTGAAAATATCCCTTCTGAGCTCAAGCATATTTAGGTTCAAACAGTATTAATAGAAATGTCTCAAAAATACCCTCTTTGGTTTCTTTAAACAAAGTATCCACACTCAACACTCTCCTTGGATGTTTACTATATCTTAGGCTGTTACATCAATGTTTGCAGGAATTCCTGAATCATTGCCTCTGTATTAACCTACCCACACAGTGGAAGGATTTTGGTGAAAAGCAACATTACTGAGATAGAATTTACATATCAAAAAATTTACTGGATTTTAGAACATTTACACAGCTGCACTACTATTACCAGAATCTAATTTTCTAACATTTTTGTTACCCTAAAACAGTGGTGGCAAATTTTTTTTCCTACTGGATGTAGGTATTTTAAAACAATGTATTTGTACATGTTTGTAATTCATGTAGTTTACAGTTGTCTTGGAGAATGGTTGTATGTACATATTACAACTTTTTCTTTTTTCTTTCTTTCTTTCTTTCTTCTTTCTTTCTTTCTTTCTTTCTCTCATCTTTCTTTCCTCTCTTCTCCTCCTTTTCCCTCACCTTCCTCCTCCTCCAGCTACCCTATCCCAGTTTTCATTCCTGTTGATATTTGTCTCAGCTCATGTTATGGCATACAATATTTACATTACTTTGGGTCATTAGGTTCCTGTGCAGGGCACATCTTTATTCCTCTTATTTCCCCTTCCACTCCTCCTTACCCCTTGTCCCTATTCTCTTGGACCGCTTCCTATTGTAAGGGAACCAACACCTTGCACCGTTTTATCCAGTGACAGATTCAGAGGAGTTACTGTGAACCTTTTAGAGACCAAGTGCCCAAACTGCAACCCCAAATCCACTTATTTATCACAAAGTGCCAGCACTGTAATTAAACCTGAACATCCGATGCTCAGCTGCTGGGGTGAGGCTGGGGTGAGTTGGCTCACATGTTGACAGAGAGGGCTCTGCATGCTCACTGTGGCACATGTGTCATATGTTTTCACCACTGCTCTAAATTGAAACCCTGAGTCTAGTAGTAGTCACTCTTCATTTCACTGAAAGCCAAAACCCAGGCAACTACTATTCTGCTGCTAATGTTGACAGATTTGCCTTTTCTGGGCAGTTTATATATATGGTGTCATACATATGTGATCTTTTTGTAGCTTCATTCACTTTGCATAGTGTTTTCAAAGTCAATTCAATGTCAGAATATGTGCCAGTACTGTACTGCTTTTTCATGATTGAAAAATATTCCACTGTATGATTTCAATTGATTAATTGATTTTTGGATGTTAAACCATTCTTGGATTCCTGGAATAATTTCCTCTTGATGTTAGTGTATAATCTTTTATATGTTGTGGTAGATACCATTTGTTAGTATTTTGTTGTTGTTGTTGTTTGTCTGATTTTATTTTCCAGTAATATCTTTGATTTTGATGTCTAGGAATTTCTGGCCTCATAAAATAAGACAGATCTGGTACTGCAAATATGGTACAGGAGACCTTATGTCTCTTTCATTCAGGCTTCCCAGTGCTTACATTTCACATAATTGTAGTGCAATATCAAAGCAAAGAATGTGACAGGTACTATGCATGTGTGCTTTGTGTAGATCATACGTCTATGATCAAAGTCCTTTTACCCTCCCCATTCATATTATATTTGTCTTACAAGTCCTCTCCATACATTAAAAACCATGTGAAGCAGTATTACAATTTTTGCTTCAATTGTTTTTAAAATTTATTTTAAAGAGGAAAAACCCAAAATTTCAAAACAAGATAATAGGAGAGTAACAATTAATACATTGCATATTATTATCTTCAAAGTATTTGCTCAGCATGCAGGATGTAGGCATAAAATATTGTCCAAACAATATTAGCACAAACCTTTCTTTTCTATGAACTAAGAGAAACCAGCAGTTAAACATAATTTAGAAAACTTGGGAGAAGAGAGTCTGTTATATTCACATATACTTTTGCTTATGGCATTTTGCTCCTTCATTCCTCATTTCCTGTCAACTTAGATAATTTACTATTGTTCTAGGATAGGTTTGCTGGTGAGAAATTTTTTCTTTTAAACTATGTATTGATAAGTGTTTCATTACTGTGAATTATTTTAATTAATTCTAGGATTTGGAATGGACAGCTCATTTCTTCCAAGACTCAAAAAATATTGTGCAGCTTCTGCCATTCGTTCTGTCAATTCGTACCTCAGCTCATTCTAGCCATTTTTTTTTGCGACTGCTTTCAACTTTTTCTTTGATCTTTGTTTTCAAAAATTTGCTATGATGTGTTTTGTCTTTTGGAATTTCTTGATTTATTCTAGTTACGTTTGCTTGTGTTCTTGAGTATGTACTGACAAGTTTATGAACTGACAAGTATGAGTAACTTTAAGTCACATGTTTTCTAATGTCTATTTAGTCTTACACTTTCTTCCCCTCTTCCTCTGAGACCCTGGTAACATGGCTATTTGATCTCTTGTTATAACTCTACCTTTCCCTTAGGCTGTCCATCATCTTATATTTGATTTGATCTGAATATTCAGAGTATTTTCTATTGTTCTGTGTTAAAGTTCAAATACTACTTTTACTTCTTCCTTCATGTTCTCCAATATTCTGTTGAATCTGAATTTTTTTTTAGATTTTGGTTCTTATATCTTTTAGTCCTAAAATTTCAATTTGGGTTTTCTCTATATCTTGTGTATTTTTTCTGAGACTGTATTGTTGCTGATACTTTTTGCTTATTTATTTAAAGCATGTTCATAATTCCTCATTGAAAAAAAATTTATGAGAGCTTCTTTAAAATCCAGATCAGATAATTCTAGCATCTGCCTCATGTTGGTGTTGGCATCTATTGATGATCTTTTTCATTCATCTTGAAGTTTTTCTGGTTCTTAGTATGATGAATGTTGTTGTTATTAAAACTTGGATATTTAAGTATTGTGCTGATCAAGATATTTAAGTATTGTGCTATAAGGTTTGGTTCTTATTTATTGTTGATTTTTTTTTTTTTTTTTTTTGAACCAGGAATTGAATTCAGGATCTTGTGCTTGCCAGACAGGCACTTGCACCTCTGAACTATATCCCTGGCCCTGGTTCTTATTTAAAACTTGTACTTTAGCAGATATCCTCTCACACTGCTTTGTTAGCTGCAGGGGTGCCACCATCTGATTGACAGGTGGGGGTTGGAAGCCTTGGTTTTCCCACCTGCCATTCTTGACTATATAGACTTTTGGGTGTCATGGATACCGTGAGGTGAGGATGAGCACTCAGGCTTCCACTGGCCATGTACACTGTTTCTTTGGCTATGAGAGGCAAGAGGATGTATATCTTAGTTCATTTCCTATTGCTGGTATATTTTGACTCATGGTTTCAGTCCATGGTTGGCCAGCTCCCAGGCAGAAATGATATGGCAGAGAGGTATAGAGGAGGGAAACTGCTCATTTCACAGTGGCCAGGAAGCAAAGAGAGAAGGGAAGAACAAAGGAGGGAGATATCCACTTCTGGGTCATGTCCATAGTGACCCACCTCCAATAAGGCCTTACCCTCCTTGGGCTACTGGACTCTAATGGATGAGTTCACTGACACACATAGTACCGCCATGATCTAATAACTTTCCAAATACATGAGGCTTTTGGGGGAACACTTTAGATCCAAACCGTGCATATCCTTCAACTGTGCTCCAGTAACAGGAGTAAAAGGCCTCCACTGATGCTATAGGAAGCAGCTCTGTTATTTTTGAGTGGTGGTGAAAATATGGACTTTCCATTAGACCTCCTCTCATATTACTTCTTTAGGGAGATGTAGAAGCACCTTATTACCATCACGTAGAGCAGTGGTCCAAGCTCCTATCTTATTTCCATTGAGATTACTGGAAAGAGGTTGTTAATGCCCAAAAGAGATGAAATTCCTGGTTCCCCATTTGGCATTTTTGAATATTGCTCCAGTACAGCCTAACACAGATGGAAGCTGGGACTCTCCACTTGGTCTTTGCTGGCTGGAGTGGGGTTGGGGAAGCAGATTTTCTATGGTTCTATGTTGAACTAGAGTAGTTATTGTCCCCAAATTGTGTCTTACTATGCTGTCCTTTCCTAGATGTTTTTTATTTTAAAAATAAAAGATCAAAAACATATTAACAAACACACATCCATTTACAAAATAACACAAGAACAATACAAGCAATACTGAATTTCAGACAAGGTGACAGGAAATTGACAATTGTTGTTGTATTACATATTGATAGCTTCAAAGTGGTTACTCAGGAAAGCAAATATAAACATGCAAGATGGTTAAATAATTAATCATTAACTGTTCCTTTCAATAAAGTGATAGAAGAAAGTAGTACAATTATGTTAGCTATCCTGTATATACATATATACATAATTTTCCCCTTCTTTCTTTTCTCTTTTCTCTTATTCCAGTTGCTTTTTACTTTTGAGCAGTTTCCTCTTATTTCACTATGTCTTTTGTATCTCCTAGTTTTTATTCACTCTTTCAGGTTCTTACACTAGTGAGACAATACATTGCTTACACATGCAGGTCTGATGTATTTCACTTATGAGTATGGTCTCTAGTTGTGACCATTTACCTATTAAAGCCTCAAATTTATCTTTCTTTATAGCTGAGTAATATTCCATTATATAAAAATACTGCAATTCTTTTATCCATTCCTCAGTGGATGAACATTTGGGTTGCTTCCACAATTTTGGTTGCTTCCAAATTGCACTGCTATAAACATAGGTGCACATATATTGCTGTGATATGATGTTATCAGTTTTTCTGGAAAAACACCTAGAAAAGGAATTGCTGGGTTAAATGAGACCTCTAGAGGTAGTTTACTGAGGAATCTCCAAACTGATTTCCACCGTGGTTTCCCCAGTCTGCATTCCCACCAGCAGTGGAGAAGAGTTCTTATTTCTCTACAGCCTCATCAGCATTTGTTATTGGTTGATTTCTTAATGACAGCCATTCTTACTGGGGTGAGATGAAATCTCAATGTTATTTAATTTGCATTTCTCGAATGACTAATGCTGTTGAACATTTTCTCATGTAGTCATTTACCATTTCTATTTCTTTATCTGAGAAGTGTGTATTCATCTCAGCTGCCCATTTTTGGATTGGGTATTTGAATTTGTGGGGGCTGGTGTTTTTAAATTCTTATATGTTCTAGATAGAAGAGCTTTGTCTGAGGGACAGTCAGCTAAAATTTTTTCCCAGTATATGGGTTTTCTTTTTAATCTGCTTTTTAATATGCTGTTTTCTTTTTAATCTGACTTCTTTAAATGTGCAAAAACTTTTCAGTAAGATGGGATTCCAGTTGTTTATTCTTTGAAGTATTTGCCATGCAGTTTGGTTTTTATTCATGAACTCTCTGCCTACCCCTGTGTCTTCAAGGTTTTTATCTACTTTCTCTTCCAATAGATTTAGTGTTTCTGTTTTAATACTGAGATCTGTGATCCATTTTGACTTGAGTTTGGTGCATGGTGATAGACTTGGGTCTATTTTCAGTCTTCAGCAAGTGGCAAGCCTGTTTTTCCAGCACCATTTATTTCCAGTGAGTTGTTTGGCCCCTTTGTCAAAGATTAGGTGGCTGAGTGTGTTTGTGGTTGTGACTGTTTCTTCCAGTCTGCTCCATTGATTCTCAGGTCTGTCTATTAGCCAGTACCGTGTTGATTTTAGTACAGTAGCTTTGTAGTATAATTTCAGGTCTGAGATTGTGATTCCATCTGTCTGCATCTTCTAATCTGTTCCACTGATCCTCAGGTCTGTTTTTTTTTGTCAGTACTATGCTGATTTTATCACAGTAGCTTTGTAGTATAGTTTCAAGTCAGGGATTATGATACCTCCTGTCTTGCCTTTGTTTCCCAGGATTGCTTTTCTATTCTAGGTCTCTTCTCTTTCCAAATGAATTTTAGGAATGTTTTCTCTAGTTCCATGAGGTATGCTAATAGTATTTTATTAGGGTTTGCATTAAAACTGTACAAAAATGAAAGTTTTAAAACTGCATTAAAACTGCAAAAATTGAAAGTATGGCCATTTTCACAATGTTGGTTCTTCCTATGTATGAGCCAGGGATATCTTTCCATTTTTCTGATATCTTCTTCAATCTCCTTTTTCAGAGTATTATAATTTTCAATTTATAGATATTTTACTTCCTTTATTAAATTGATTACTAAGTATTTCATTTTTTAGATGCTTTTGTGAAGGGTGTAGTATCCCTAATTTCTCTCTCAGTGAGTTTGTTTATTTGTGTATAGTAATGCTATTGATTTCTGTGTGTATACTTTTTATTCTGCTATGCTACTGAATTTGATTATTTAATCTAGCAGTCTTTTAGTAGAGTATTTGGGGTCTACTATGTAGAATATCATGTCAGCAGCAAATAATAATAATTTAACTTCTTCCTTCCTTATTCTTATTCCTTTTATTGCTATCTTTTTTCTAATTGCTCTGGTAATGTTTCCAGAACTATACTAAATAGGACTGGTGACAGTGGATATCCTCATCTTGTTCCTCAATTTAGAGTGAAATCTTTCAGTTTTTGTCCTTTTAGTATGATGTTGGCTGTTGGTTTGTCATAGATGGCTTTTATCAGGTTGAGGTAAAAACCATCTATTCCAGATTTCTGTAGGGCTTTATCATGAACAAGTGCTGGACTTTGTCAAAAGCTTTTTCTGCATCTATTGAAATAATCATGTGATTTTTGTCTTTGGCTCTATTGATATGATGTATTACATTTATTGATTTGCATATTTCGAACCAACCCTGCATCCCTGGGATGAGTCCCATTTCATCATGGTATATAATCTTCTTGATGATTTGCTGCATTCTGTCTGCTAGTATCTCATTGAGGATCTATGCTCAATAGGGAGAATAGATCTATGCATCTATGCTCAATAGGGAGATCAGCCTGTACTTGTATTTTTTGGTTGGATCTTTTTCTGGTTTTGCTATCAGGGTTAAAACTTGCTTCCAGGAATGAATTGTGGAGAATTTCTTTGCTTTCAATTTTATTGAAGAGTTTAAGGAATATTGGCATTAAATCTTCTTTAAATTTCTTGTAAATTTTAGCAGTGAATCGATCAGGACCTGGATGGTAAGTTTCTCTGTTAGTAAGTTTTTAATTATATTTTCAATCTCATTAACTGATATTGGGTTATTCAGAATTTTCATATTGCCTTGATTCAGCTTTTGTAATTCATACATCTCCACGAATCTATTTCTTCTGTGTTTTCCATCCTATAAGAGTAAAATATGTATTGATGATCTGAATTCCCACAGGATCTGTAGTGATTTCACCCTTTTCTTTCCTCAATGCATGAATTTGATTCTTTTCTTTCCTTTTTTTGATAAGGTTGTCTAAGGATTTATCAATTTTATTTATTCTTTTGAAGAATGAATTCTTCAATTCATTAATGCTTTATATTGTTTTCTTTGTGTTCATTTCAGTGATTTATCCTCTGATCTTTATAATTTCCTCCCTTTTTTGGGCTTTGAACTTGTGTTGCTCTTCTTTTTCTAGAATCTTCAGGTGCAGCTTTAGGTTGCTTATTTGTGTTCATTCTGTTTTCCTGATGTGAGAATTCACCACTATAAATTTCCCTCTTAGGACTGATTTCATTGTGTCCCATAAGTTCCAGTATGTTGTATCTGCTTTCTTATTTGGTTGTAGATACTGTTTCATTGCTTTAATTTCATCTGTGACCCATTCATTGCTCAGGAGGGTGTTATTTAATTTCTATGTGTTTATGGAGTTTTTGGAGTTCCTTTTGCCATTAATTTCCAATTTCATTGCACTATAGTCAGATAGTATGCATAGGATAATTTCAGTTCCTTTGCATTACTTAAGCATGTTCTTTGTGCTAGTATATGGTCTATTTTAGAGAACATCCCATATCCAGCTGAGATGAAAGTACATTCTGATTGTGTTGGGTGAAACACTCTGACAACATCTACTAAGTCTATTTCTTCACAAGTTTGGTTCAGTTCTGTTATTTTTTTGCTGATTTTATGTCTAGTTGATCTATCTCTTTATGACAATGCCATATTAAGGTCTCTCATTACAATTGTGTTATTGCTTGTTTTATTTTTTATGTCTATTAATAATTGTCTTATATAGTTGGATGCACCTGCATTTGGTACATACATAGTTATGATTGTTATCTCTTCCTCTTGAAAATTTTTTCCCTAAGAAGTATGTAGTGACTTTCTTTTTCTCTTTTGATCATTGGTTTGAAGTTTATATTGTCTGCAAACAGAAAAGCTATCCCTGATTTTTTTGGTTCCTGTTGCCTGGAAGATTGTTTTTCGTTCTTTGATTTTCAGTTTATGAATTTGTCTTTTAGTTAAATGTGTTTCTTGTATACTGTGTATTGTTGGATCTTGTTTCTGGACCCATTCTGCCAGTCTGTTGCTTTTGATTGGTGAATTGAGGTCAGTTACATTGACGGTTACAGTTGATATGTATTGGCTTGTCTTTTTCATGATATTTTCCTGCTGTTGGTTCCCTGCTTTCCCCCTCTGTTTAACTGCTTGACCTAGTTGGTGCATTCTTTCTGTTGTTGTTGGAATTGTGGTCACTTTTATCTCTGTCAAGAATATCCTTCAGTACTCTGTGTAGGATTGTTTTGGTGGTCCTGAATTTCTTCAGTTGTTCCTGAATTTCTTCAGTTGTTCTTTGTTATGGAAGTATTTTATTTCTCCTTTAATTTTGAAAGATAGTTTTGCAAAAAAACATG
Source organism: Chinchilla lanigera (assembly GCF_000276665.1). NCBI lineage: Eukaryota > Metazoa > Chordata > Mammalia > Rodentia > Chinchillidae > Chinchilla > Chinchilla lanigera. The sequence goes on along the minus strand of NW_004955468.1, from coordinate 11,356,061 downwards.
AATCATGTTTTCTTTCATGACTTGAAATACTTCACTCCAAATTCTTCTTGACTTCAGGGTTTGTGTTGAGAAGTCTGCTGTAATTCTGATGGGCTTTCCTCTATAGTTGATATGTTTCTTTTCTCTGACAGATTTTAATAATCTGTTCTTGTTCTGAATTTCTGGAATCTTGATTATTATATGTCTTGGTGTAAGTTTATTTTGGTCATGGCTGTTTGGAGTTCTGTATGTTTAATTTATATGTATGTCAAATTCTTTATCTCTGCTTGGAAAGTTTTCTGCCATAATTTCTGTAAAGAGTATTTTTTTCTGACATTTGTGCTATCTCCAGCTTTCTCATTTACCCAAATCAATCTTATTTTATTCTTTTTTGCATCATCTTGTAGTTGTTGGATTCATTTTTCATGGCCTCTTTCTATTTTTAAGATATCTTTGTTTTCCTGTTTACTAGCTGCAATTCTGTCTTCCACATCTGAAATTCTATCATCTCTTGCATTCAGTCTATATTGCATATGTTTTAATGGTGGTCTTAATCTCTTGGATTTCAGTTTCAATCTGTTTCATGGATTCTATTTTTTCCTATGCTGGACATTTCTTGTTGCTATTATTTTTCTAATCTCATCTTTTTTATCTGTATCTTCTCTAATATCTTTGATTTTTAAGCATCATTTCTTTTTGTATCTGAGAGATTATTTTCTCTATATCTTTTTCCACTTGCTTTTTTTCACTTCTGTTGCTATCATTGGAGAAAATTTCAGTGTTTGACTTCCAATTTAATCTATTTCATTGTGCTCTGGGCTTGTCCTGGGTGGACTAGGGGTCTGGGGTGGCATTTTGCATCTGGGTCTTGTCATTTTCTATTTTCTCTTTTTTATTTTATTTTGTTTTCTATGCTGATGCTTGCTGATTTATTATGATAGATAGCTTATTTTGTCTTGTATTTTGAGGTTATTTTCATTGTGGGTTTTATTTTTTCTTTTCTCTTCTCTCTTGAGTCTACATTTATTCTTTCTTCTTTTCTTCCTTTCTTTTCCATTCTCCTCTTTCTTCTCTCTTTTATTCATGGTTTAGCTTTCTTACCTATCTTTTTCATTTTTTCTATTGATCCTCTTTCTCTCTTTCCTCACTTTTGAATTTAGACTTTCAACCAAGCAGGAAAGGGATAGCCAATCAGGCAAACAAAGAAGAATAAAAGTAGTCAAATACCTCTGGTGTTTACAGCTCTGTGGTAGTGTCCATGTCAGATCCTTGAAATGTGTTGTGTACTGCAGCCTCGTTTGCCATGGGAATTGTGCTGGGTACAGAGCTGATCTTGGTCTCTGGATGTGAGGGCTGGAATTGGTCTTCTGTTGGAGGGTCCAATTGCTGGCTCCTTCCTGCTACTCCAGACACTACCATGTTGCTGATCTCTCTGATTACACTATGCTCCCAGGACTGGATGTCCTGGGTGTTTTGGGTTCTGGTCAGTCTGCCTGCCAAAGACCTGTGTGTGCCTGTGCCTCTTTAGTCATTTTAGCAGAGTTTACATTCAGTTGTCTTCTTAAAAACAATTCCTACTTAAATTATAATATTGAATGAAATAAGCCAGATACAGAAGCTTAAATACTGTAAGGTATATCTCATTTGAGTGAAGCAAGGTACAAACAAATAGATCATTAGAAAATGATCTTTTGTTGTGGTGACAAGGAGATGGATCTCTTGCAGATGGAAAGGGGACCAAAAGGGGACCAAATGGGAGGGATTAGGGAGAAGGGATGGAGAAAAAACAGAGTGAAGATATGCCATGTACAGGATCCTAATAACCTCAATCAATGTCAACATTATGTGCCATAAACATGAACTAAGCTTAATAATATCAACAATAATGAAAAAGGGGAAAAGAGAGTAAGAGAAGGAGGGAGGGAGAGGGAAGAGGAAGGGGATTAAAAAAGAAACAAGTTATATTATGTACATATACTCACTCCCAAATTTGATTGTAAAATACATGCACTGCAAACATGTACTAAGAAAAATTGAAGAAAAATAAGGATGAAAAAAATTCGTATTTATTGATATTTTAATTTTAAAAATTGTACTTCATTTTTAAAAATTTACTTAAGTTTATTGGTACAATGTAGGTGTACATAATGATTTTTATAGGGAATTTGGACCTGTACATGTTACATCTTGATTCTTTTTTTGTTTTTCAATTACTGTCACCTTTTCAAACCTACTTTCCCTCCTCATTCACACAGCTCTTTCATTTAATCCTTCTTTTCTCATTTTTCTTTCTCTTATTTCCTCCCTCCCTAGTTTCCTTTTCCTTTTGAAAAGGTTCTTCTTATTGTTAAGTCATTGTTGTCATTGTTTCTTTTAATTCTTTGCGTATGTTCTGTGTACCTCTTTGAACATACCAATAACAACAATTTACTATATACTTTTTAAGTCCATCATCTGAGTCCTCTCAATTATAGTTTCTACTTCTTGATTCTCCCCCATGTATGTGTCACATTATCTGATTCTTTACATGTCTCATAATTTTAGACAATACATTGCAGAGACTCTGGATACTTATCCTTTTCAGGACTTCTTATTGGTTAATTTATTTGTTTGTTTTGTTTTTCTTGTTTGCTCTTTTTTTTTCTTTTTGGTCAATGACTGGCTAGACTAATACTACAAAGCCTCTTTCCCTAACTGTATGAAACCTTTGGTCTCCCTGCTCAGATTTGTTCATCTTTATCCTCTTAACGGTTATCCTTTGATCAGCATAGCTCAGGTTCTGGTCAGTTGCTAGCTACCAATAAGAAAAAAATGGTGCTTGTACCCAGGCAGAACTTCTGTGTATGGAGCAGAGGACAGGATGTGGATGGCTTATTCTGTATTAGCTGACCCACCCAGAACTTCCCAATGGAACAGAAGGTAGATGGGGGCAGGCACAGCTGTTTCTGTACTAGAGCAAGTGTTGTGCAAAACTGAGTGAGTAGACTAGAAATCTGCTGATATTCACCAGCTTCCATATTCACCTAGAATATCTGTTCCACTATATGGAGCTGGCAGGGTGAAGGATGCAGACCTTGCTTAAGGACCAAAGTCTCCTATTTTTATGAAGCTTTTTACAGAGATTTTGCTTAATAAATGATTATCAATTTGTTGTAAGCTCTGGTCAATTTCTAGAAGCTTTACAAGATCATATTTGGTAATTTTGACCAACTTAGTAGATGTTCAAGAAAAAAAGTTTTCTGAGCTACTTGAAGAGCATTCCCTAAGTTTTTGAATTTCATGTTGGTGATTTTCCTCCTGTCTTTTTCTTTTCCACCATAATTGTCTCAATAAATGCATCTTGCTCACTATTTAATGACAGGCAGTGTGTCTAGCACTAAGTTGCTGGGATAAATCATCCTCTGTCCTTGGGAAGAAAGCAATCCAGTTTCTCTCCCTTTCATGATAGTATAAAATAGATAGTAAAGGATAGATGACAGGATGATGCAAATACGTTAATAAGGGATTCCAACTATCACTATAGAATTGGAAATTTGGCTAGAAGTGGGCTTTGTTCAAGAGTCAACATTAACTTAGATCTGGAAATATGAATAAAAATCTGCTTTTTCACATGGGAAGGAAGGAAACAAGAGATAGTTGAACACAAGAAGACCCTGTGCATGCCACTCTTATTTAATGATGTGCAGATGGTGTAAAATTCGAGTATTTTAAGCTGTGTTAAATAATTTTGCCTTTATACCTGTTGGTGTGGGAATATTTTTGAAAGTACTTATACAGAGGAGAGAAGTGATGAGAGGCATACATAAAATAAATAACTGTGGCCAGAATAAGACAAGTCAAGTTCCTAAATAGGAAGTTGTATTGTGAATTTTAAGGCTTCAAAGCCTCTCAACTTACTCCATATATCCTTTGCCCAAGCATCCCTTTCTAGAATGTGCTATGACCACCCATACCTCTGTATTCTATACATTTTATTTTTGTCTGTTAAAATATACATGTGAAGGGCAGGGAGTGTGATTTCAAGTTTCTGCCTCGAGGAACCAAACCCAATGGACAGTAAAAAGCTGCTCTGCAGAAGTGCTGTTAAATTCAGATGCTGAAATGAGCAAGTGTTTTCAGTTTTAGAGGAAAAATTTTCCTCAGGGTCCACTATGACTTGTCCAAAAGCAGCGTTTCCCAGCAGCTATGAGAGATCAGATGGTATGGGAGAAGAAGCAGTATTTTTCAAAGTCTGTAGTATTTTATTTATTTTTTATTTTAAAGAAAAAAAATAGGAACAAAGACAAAAACAAAACAACACAAAAACAATAAAAACTATACAGGATTTCAAAACAAGATGATAGGAATCAACAATGGTTGTTATATTACATATTGTTATCTTCAACGAAGTTACTCATATTACCAGGTGTAAGAATGCAAGATTGATCAAACAATTTGGGAAAGAAATTGCTCAAAGGGAAGGAACAACTGGGATGAGGGAAAGGAGAAAAGAAAGAAACAAAAAAGGGGAGAAAGAAAAAAATATATATGCATATACAAGGATAGCTGGCATTGCTGATGTCTATTAATTTATTGAAAGGAACAGTTACTGCTTAATTCTTTTCTCTTGACCAATTTTGCATGTTTATATCTAGTTGTCTGAACAACTATTTTAAGACAACAATATGCAGTATAAGAACCATTATTAAATTCCTACCATCTTGTTTAGTGAAGCTTTTTTCATGCTTTGATAGAACAAATTTCATAAGTTTGTTTTGCATTCTAACTGGTATGACAATTGAAAGTCTCTAATTTCAACATGTTTCTAAAGAAATCATTTCTTTCAGAACTCTAAGAAATCTATATGTTGATTGCAGTCCATGTTTGGGCCCTGTTCGCATGCTGAGCTGCCTGAGGACAATAGACCAGTTGGCCCATGATCCTGCTTCCCTTGCAGTCCATGTTATGGCCCTGTGTGCCCTGAGCTGCCTGGGGACATTGGAGCAGGTGGTCCATTATCCACTGCCATCACAGTTCATGACTGACCCCCAAGAGAGCCAGGTACAGTTCATCAACTTCCCAGGGACAGTAGACCAGGAGACTCATGATCCTGCCACCATTGCAGTCTGTTCCTGGGCCCTGCAAGTACCTGAGCAGCCTGGGGACATTTGACCATGGGGTCCATGATCCTGTTGCCATTGCATTCTGTGTCTGGGTCCTGCATTTACCCTGATCTGCCTGGGGACACTGGACCAGGAGGTCCATGATCTGCTGCCATCATAGTTCGTGTCTACACCTGGGAGAACTGCATACAGCCCACTAACTTGTTACTGGTTTCCTGGTTACCCTGGACTAAGCTGCCCATCTCTGGGGCCACTGAAGGATGTTTGATCCTCAGGAAAACTAGGGACACTAGGGACCTTTGGTGAGCTGCTAGGGAATGGTAAGACTAGGTGCTCTGCCTTCAGCATAAAAAATGACAAGACAAAGGATCAAAATGCAATCTCAGAAGTCCACCCCATTCAGAACAAGTCCAGGAGTCACTGACATAGGAGAACTTGGTAATCACACACATGAAATCTCTGAAATGATTGCAATGGAAATAAAGAAACAACTCCATCAGGCCATAGAAGAAATCAGATCAGAAATAATCTCTCAGGTAAAAAATCAAATGACAATACTAATGAAAGAATTGCTCAGCACATCTAAAGAAGACATAGATAAAAAATAGATGAGCATACCAAACTAATGGAAAAGTTAAATGAACAATATAGGAAAAAACTAGAATGCATGAAACGGATTTAAAGAGAAATCCAGGAAATTAACACTTCCATTGAGAGGTGGCAAAACCACTTGAATGAAGCTGAAGATAGAATTTCAGATCTTGAAGACAGCATTGCAGCTAACAATCACAAAAAGAAGGATCTCTTAAAATTAACAAGGAACCAGGAAATATCAATTCAACAGCTGCAAGATAATGCAAAGAGAAATGTAAGACTAATAGGTGCCACTAAAACAGCAGGAGATAATGCAAATGACATAAAAAGAATATTTGCAGAAGTAATAGCAGAAAATTTCCCAAGCATGGAAAAAGAATCTGACATACAGGTAAGTGAGGCATATAGAACTCCCACTAGCCAAACCCAAAATAAAAGCACACTCAGACATAATAATCAAGACCCCAGATATCCGGGAAACAACAGAATATTAAAATTCCTTAGAGCAAAGAAACAGATCACTTGTAAAGGAAAGCCCATCAGAATCACAACAGATGTCTCAACACAAACCATCCAATCAAGAAGAGCTTGGAGCAAAGTATTACATGTCCTGAGACAAAACAGCTTCTAATCAAGAGTGATGTATCCTGCAAAACTATCCTTCAAATTTAATGGAAAAATAAAATATTTCCACAACAAAGAAC
>NW_004955468.1:11332330-11348007 GCF_000276665.1 Chinchilla lanigera | reverse complement strand
AATGCAACAAATCATCAAGAAAATCATACACCACGACCAAGTCAGTTTCATTCCAGGAATGCAGGGATGGTTCAATATTCACAAATTAATCAATATTATACACCATATCAATAGAACCAAAGACAAAAACCACATGATCATCTGAATGGATGCAGAAAAAGCTTTTGACAAAGTCCAACATGCATTCATGATAAAAACTCTACAGAAAATAGGAATAGATGGTCTTTACCTCAACCTGATCAAGGCCATCTATGTCAAACCAACAGCCAACATCATATTAAATGGACAAAAACTGAAAGCTTTTACTTTAAAATCAGGAACAAGACAAGGATGTCCACTGTCACTGCTCCTATTCAACATAGTTCTGGAGGCATTAGCCAGAGCAATTAGACAAGAGAGAGAAATAAAAGGAATAAGGATAGGAAAGGAAGAAGTAAAATCACTATTTGCAGATGGCAATAAAAAGGTCATGTTATGTCAAAATGAAATTTAAAAATGTTACAAAATGTCATCATGATTGTCATGTACTAATGTTATGTATGGTTTTGATTTCTAAATCTCTGTGTAAAAATATGTAACGGTTGTTTGTTAACATTCTATTAGGATTCAAACATTAGGATATCCATGGTTGTTAAAAAATAATGGTTCCATTTGTATGTTCTAAAGTGTTTGCTATTCAGATCAGATTGTACTATTAAGCTTAGTGCCTCCCTTACAATGTTATGTCATTAATCTTCTCTGTTGATTGTTTAACAACTGAGATTTGGATAACAAAAATTAGAGAGATAAATTGGGCTATGAGGACAGCCAATATTTTGTCCATGCCTTCTGTAGTCAGTGAAGACTCAGGATATAAGAGAACTTCTGCTGTGACATCCTATAACTTGGCCGAGTCCCTGATTTTCTGATCAAGGAGATTATGGGGCCACAGAGAAAAGTGATTCTGCCATATATAGTGTGCGTAAAGAGAGTCATGAGGAGAGAAAAAAATCTCTCAAGCTTTCACAGAAAGCACCTTGGTCAGGCAATGGCCGTGACTCATCCAAATGGCTGACACTGACAGAAGATCAAGAGATGTTGTACTTGGTGCCATGGTGATTCCTGAGGAGACTTAACTGACCTTGATAGATAACAAAAGGTTAAATTTTTATTCACACAGATCTCACTTTAACTGGTCTTAAACATCCAGCAGAAAAGTGTAGCCACCAGATGTAAAGAAGCAATGCCACAGTAATAGGTTAGCTGTAAAAGGTTCAAGTGACCAACAACTTCTGACAGTTGCTCACTAAACTGATAACTACCTACTATTATGGACTTTGGACTATATTCTTCAATCACGGCCTTTCCAGCTAATTGCCCATCATTTACAAAACAGAGAAGAGAGAGATGCTGGGAGCTACTGAAGCTGGAAAATAATTACATGTGCAGGATGAAGCTAGCGTGAGAACACGGGAGCTCCTTGGAGTAAACCAACCATTATAACTTGTTAACTAGTTTCTGGGCAGTGAGGTGGAAATTAACCAATCTCTCTAGGGTATAAATAAATGCTCTACTGTTTTTGGGCAGTCCTCTAGGCCATCAGGCAAGAGGTAATTTCACCTGACCCTGGCTATCTCTTGTCTTTATTTTCTAAATCTTCTAACTGTTTTCTCCTGGGGACCATGGAGGAGTTCCTCAGTTTTTGTCTTTGTCTTTTTATATAGACCAGAGTCCACAACCTTCAGAACTATTTCTTAGTTTTTTCTTTTCTTTCCTATGTGTGATAGGAAGGCCAGAAGGTCTGAAAGTATCCATTTATTTTATCTTTGTAGATTTTCTTTCAAATGCTTGGGAACACACTTTAAATCGTTTTTAAATATTTATTTAGGAAAAATTATGCTCTGTTGAAGAGAGAAAAGGAAAAAACAATTCTAATATTCTGAGTATTTTTATCCTTGCCACTAAAATTGCATAATAAGCTAGGGATGGTGGCACACATATTTAATCCCAGCACTTGGGAGGCTGAAAGAGGAGAATTACTGCAGATTAGAGATCAGCCTGGGATCTATAATGAGTTTAAGTCCAGACTGAACTGCACTGTGAGACTCTGTCTCAAAATAAATGCATGTTAAGTGATGGAGACAACTATGAAGCAGCTACTGGTCCTACTGAGGCCTATAGTGGTGGGTGAAGCCATGAGGCCTCAAAGAACAAGATAAGGCCATAACTGGGGACTTTTGGTTCCAACCTCAGTTAACTAAAAGGAAGCTGTAGCTGCAGGTATCTCACTTCTGCGGGGAAGGCCTTCCTGGAGTTAACGTAGCCCTCCCAAATTAACATAATGTATTACCTGGAGAATCACTAAAGGGTTGTCCAAGCCCTGCTCAGATTCCTGCATTTTCCTTGGTATTTCCCTCCTTTGTTTGAAAATTGAATAAGTATGGGCTGCTCAGACAAGTTGGGGTCTTAACTGTGAGAGTCTTAACTGAGAGAGTCTTAACCCAGACAATCTTAAATATTATAATAGAGTTGGACCCTCTTGGAACCCTGAAATAATTTCAATTATCTCATTTATTTATTTATTACCATCCACTCATTTGGGAGGTTGTGGGCCTGATCATCCCAAAATAACCAAGGGTTATTAACCCCATAGATAAGCTTACTAAACAGCATGTGTCTCACCAGATCCACTTTTCTTTGGACAAAGTTATGCTTTTCAATGTTTACAAATTCTTTGGTACTCTTCCCTGTAAAAGGTCAAGCCTACATCCTCTTTCCTTGAGTATGGAATAGACTTAATTGCTTTTGATGAATAGAAAAACAGTGGAAGTGTTTTTGATGTGACTTTGGAAATGGATCACAATAAGCATAAGAACTTTCTGTTGCTCTTTTATGAGCTCTTGGAGCACACATATGAGGATATCTAAGAGCAGTAAGGAGTGAGCTAGGAACTCAAGCATCTGGCACTAGCCCTGTGACTGTGCTCTCCAGAAAGTGGATCTGCTGGTGCCAGTCAGACTTTGGAATGACTGCACTCCTAGCTGAAATCATGTTTCCAACTTCATGAGATATAGTGGACTGCAACCATCCTCCTGAGTTGCTCTGAGACTCCTGACTTTTACATGTGTATGAGCAATAAATATTTGTATTTTAGGTTACTACCCACAGTAGTTATTTAAAAAAAATCTGAACATTTACACATGTGTGCACACACACAAATGCACACACACACATTCATCCATTAAGTTTCAAAAAATTTCTTTAAATCAAATTTATTAATCTTATAACTTTGTCCATTTCATTACATTTTAGTATTATTTAAGTAACTGTTAGAGCTGTCCATGTGAGGTGACTTGCCTAAGTAATCCATTCCTTAGTCCCCCTTAGGTAGAAAAACAATACAATATTGCTTGAGCAGTGAGATTTCATTCTTTATCCATCAAGCCTAAGACTGACTCTGGGAAGTGGTAAATTCCAAAATCGGGGCCCTGGGTTAAGCCACTGTGTTTGCTTTCCTCAGTACACTTATCCAGAGGGAATCTAGAGCAAATCATGTATACCTTGTGACTGGGCCATGACACCAGCACTGACCTGAATATGAAACATAGACAAATCCAGTATCATAGCTAAAGTCCTCCTCACCACCTTCATCAGTGACAGACCTAGCTATTGGAAAATCAATAAAGACATAGTTGAACTGAAAAGTACCATCAGTCCACTCTGGGAGATTGTACCAACCCTGGATAACTTAGTGATTTAGCAAGATCCTGTCTCAAAAAAACTTAAGAAAAAACTGGGAATTTGCCTTGGTGTGAAGACCCTGGGTTCAACCCCCAGCACCACACATATACACAAAAGGTAGCATCAATCAAACCACCTAGAAAGAAGAGCTAGGAGCAGATAGAGGCGAGTGGGGATAACATCATTTCCAGTGACTTTGTCTTGGAAACTTAGTGATACTGGAGGATAGGCAATGAGTAGCCTCTGAGATGTCAGTATACACTCAATAATTCAATTAATTAATTCAACGTCTACTAAGTCTCAGACATTATTTGTCTGAGCACAGGGTGGTACTGACATACATCCCTTCACTTTGAGGAGATTCTCTTCTGGTAGTTTCGAGGGTCAGGTCAGGTGATTGTATCATGGCCCAGTGACTGTGCAGCTCGGTCAACACAGACATAGCAACAAGTCTTTATTTATCTCTGTATCCCCCCACTCCCTGTTCAGGAAAGGTGACTGTGAGAGGAGAAATTCATAAGTTATGAATGTACTGTGTTTTATAATGAAAGAGCTTCCAGAATGATTATAAATTCTTGAGGCTGAATATCCTGGAATGTATTCATACATCAGAGTATGAGCCCTGAAATCATTTTATACAATAGAAGAATGGAAAATAGAGAACAGGAAACTGAAACCTTAGGATGCCCAAGAAATATCATTCGTTCAGGGAAGACATAATGTCAGAACCACGGACAATTTTAAAGATTCAGATCCTTGTAATTTAGGTTGTGCCTGGAAAGTAAATATGTGCTCTCTCTTAGAGGCTCAGGGCAGCTGAGGAAATTAGTCCTTATTAGTTTCTTCTTGACAAGCCTAGGCAGTGGCTGAGGCCCCACAGAACTTGCTGTCCACCTCCCAACTTGTGGCAAAACAGGAGGCCTGTCCGTCAGTCAGAGCCCTGTTGCAGGAAGCAGAGAGAAAGAGGTAATTAGATGTTTACACAACCACTGAGGACTGCAGGAGCAGGCTTTGTGCTGTGTCTTTAGGAACAATTCAGGGAATAAAATTGTTGAATTAACCTGTCTGGGGTGCTTCAGTCTGCAAAAATTAGGAAGGTCAGGGATCTGGATACCATTCTGGAACCTTCACAAGCACCTTACTATTCTGGTGATGCAGGGCTCAGGAAGCCTGCAACAGTGACCTCTTAGCTGCAATATAGGCAGTGGTTAAACTCTGGAATACAGCCCCCTCCCCACCTCGTAAAACCCATGGAGCTACTCATTGGGTACTAGAATGTGCTTCAGAGAAACTCAACATTGCTACAACCTTATGAAATAAGGTATGAAATACCTAGAATCTGTTTCATATCAGTGTTCATGTAGCAATATTCTGGCCAATAATATAGAAGGTTTCTTATTGTATTGAGGTGTAGTATGGGATTTCCAGGATTGCTTTTCTGAAAAGAGAGATGGATCTTTTTGGTGCTGCTTCTTTCCTATTTCTTACTTCATTTATGAATGTGATAGCTAGAGCTAATAAAGCCATTTGTGATTTAGGAGCTCAGATCCTACATGTTCTGGAATGCACCACTCTGAACCTTCTGCTCCGAATTTCTTGGTATGAAAAAAGGAAAAACCTTATCTCGGTTATCTTAAGCTACACCTAGCCCATAAGGAGTCAAAGTATTGGTAGTTGAAAACATAAAATGATATACTTACCTACCCACCCTTTTTCCTTGCTATTTCCTCTTTCCTCTTCTCTCTTCCCCTCTCTCTTTCTCTTCTCTTTTTCCACCTGTGCTGTGAGATGAAGAACGATACCTAAGAGGCCACACTGAAGGATGACATTAGTGAGGCACATTGTATTTTCCCTGGAAAGTATTTATCTCCTCTTGCAATAGACCAGCTGCCATGTATCAGTCAGTTCTGACTACTTCAGTTATAGTTTACCATCTGAAACATTGTACTATTCTAACCGTGAGATTGTTTCTTGGGGCATCTATTGGTGGAAGCACATGGAATTGCTGATATTTAAGCATTTTGATTACAAAAATTGTATTAATTTTATGTGATGCAACTTAAACATGCATAGCATTGAAGGCCGATGGAAAACTATGAAGCTCTAATAAAGCTAATATATAAGCCACAGAGATTTTATGTCTGTGGTTAAAGTGATCCAGATCTGGCTTCTCATTACATCCCTTTGGACTGTCAGAAGAGTTCACTAGCATATTCCAAAATTATACTTGAAATTTGTCTTCCAGGAAAAATCTTGCCTAATTCCATGTGAAGTTAAATTTCAGTATAGGTTAAATTTAACTACTATATACTCTAAGCTGAAGATTCTATATTGAATTTTCCTAAGTAAATTGTGGGGTATATTGATATAGGCTAGAGTATTACTAAATGTGCTTTTGTTCTGGAAAATTCCTTAGTGGATTACACAGGAGGGTCTTCTTTCAGTGGGCCCCATGTAAGAAGTAGATTCGTATATGAGCATGGTAGAGTATTAAAAAATGAACTGCAATATTAGTGATTACTGCTTTGTCCAGCAGGTACTTATTCTAGGACACTGAGTATAACTGTGGTGGTTAATCTAGGTGATCAGCTTGATTGGCTTGAGAGACACCTAGAAGGTTAGTAAAGCACACTTCTGGATGTGTACCCACCACTTCTGGTGGCTTTTGGAGGTGTGACCTTATGGACTATATCTTATCCCTAGTCGATTTCTCTTTGCTTCCTGGTTGTAACTAAGGGGGCAGTTTTTTTCTGCCTTGCCCTTCTACTGTGATGTTTCTGCCTTAGAGCCAACCATGCCTGAAACTTCTGAAATGGTGAGCCAAATTAAACCCCTCTTTCTTTAGGTTGTATCTGTCAGATGTTTTGTTCAAGCAATGAAGAATCAAGCAATACAATCTCCACCGTTCCCCAGGTTGCTCTTGGCCCTAGGACAATCAGAAAGATGAGACATCACCATGATTGTGACTTCAATTTCTTTTTCTAATTATATTTCTGTATCTCTACCTTCTCTAGATCCAGTTTTTTTTTTTCCTGTTGGTTTTTAAGAGCTTAAGTGTTTCCCTAGTTACAAATTTTCTTTCCTTTGCTCCTACTGCCAATGTACGTGACAGTTACAAAAAGTACCCAGGGAAGGTTACGAGCATTTCATTTCAATTAACACCATTAGAGTTGTTGAAAAAAACTTGCTAGGACTGTTACAACTTATAGATGTTCCCAACAGGAATTGACACTTCTTATAAAGAAGGTTTATCTCCTTTCCAGAAGTGGAGATTGAGAACAAAAGTATAGCATTTACTAGAGGCTAGAAGGAAGTAAAAATTCAGAAGTCATTGTTTAGACTAGAAGGAATCTGTTCCAGTGATAAAGCTTCTCAGGCAGGGATCCCACCTGTTTTACTCAGCTTATAGTGCCTGTGCCTAGCTTAGGGTCTGGCACATAGTTAATGTTAAAATAAATATTAGTTGATTAGATAACTGAATAAATGAGTAAAATGACTATGTGATATCAAAGCTTTGTGATCTAGTCCAAAGAACGTTTTCAGATTTTATAGCAGAGAGGTCTGAAAAGCAGATACAAACTACCAACTTAAAAGACCATCCCTTCCAACACACGTTTGCACCAGTTTCCAATGGGTTTAATACGGGGGTTGAGTGCATTATTGAATCTGCAACTCTCTGGTCTTCATCATGAACCTCCTCTTGATGATAGTCTTTTGGAATAGTTAATGTTTCCTGCTATAGCCTTTTCCTTGTACTTTTCAAAGATAGTGACTGAGATTAGAAAGAAGTATACCAGTCAAATTTCCTCCTTTTGGTGTTCTATTTTCCCTGGCACATGAGTCCTAGGTAAAGTTTACTGACTTTCTTTTTATTTGATTTCTGTACTCTTCTCAGGGTCTGAGGAATTTTCTGGGCCTCATCTTCCAATCTGGAAACAGAGATCACAGGTTAAACCTAATTTCTAGTGCCCTCTCCCTAACAAAGTTGAATCGTCAAATTTACAATGATGAGACAATTCCTAAATTGCTGTAAGCAAGTGATAGGGCACACACGTCTAATTCCTTACTTTTCCTTCAGCTCGCCTTTTTCTTCATAGAACCTTCGAGGAACAGAAGCGAGAAGTGTTCCTATCATTTGTAACTTTTTCCTAATCTAGCCTCCATAGATATCTTAGATTATGCAGATTTATGTGCAGTAACAAATCAAAGAGAGACTCTCAGTGGATCAACCCAATGTAGTATAGATCTATGGCAAGCTGCTGAGGAGTGTAGGCTGATGGAGAAACCATCAACTTACAGCTGCACCAGAAAGGGTGATTTAGATTTTCTCCATATGAGTGTGTGTGTGTGTGTGTGTGTGTGTGTGTGTGTGTGTGTGTGTGTGTGAGAGAGAGAGAGAGAGAGAGAGAGAGAGAGAGAGAGAGAGAGAGAGAAAGAGAGAGAGAACATGGTGCTCACACACCCAACCACTAGGGCAAGGAGGTAAGAAAAGGCAGGCAATGAACTGGCACCAAGTGTCCTTGCTGTGGAACACTATAGCTCTCTGCTTAGTGTCAGAGGTAGAAAGGCTAAACAAGGGAGATACTTTAAAGGAAAAACTAAAGTGCGCTAATTTAATGTTGCAAAAAAAAATCTCCATTGTATTTGTCAAATAAAATAGGATTGTTTCTGTACATCTCCCTAACTCTCAAAATATAAAATTAAGGAGTATGGATCGTAAAAGAAAATTATATGGTTAAGTCAGGAGGTAGAAAGGAGGAGCTAAGCCTTTTCCATACCAATGAAACACCTGCCTGTCTGTCTTGGTCCACTCACCTGTTCTTGTTCCACTTGGTGGGGAGCCTGATGGGACCCATAGCAAACATATGCGGCATCTCATGTGCAGGAAATCTCAGCATGCAGGAAATCTCTGTGGCATCGAATAGGAAGTCTAATTCAATCCTCTGTCCTGAGTGTCTCTTGTTTTAATTACACTATGCAGTGACCCAGCAAAGGAGAGCCAGGCCCCCTGGCTAAGGCCAGCATTTTGGTTCTATTCTGTTTGGGAAAGTAGTTAAGAAAGTCCCTTTTTATGAACTTCATTTTCCTTAAATACTACCTAACACAGGGTAGTGTTGTCACATCTGGGGGAGGGATGTGCACCACACCCCATCATGCCACGCTGTGCTGGAACACGCAGCTACTGGGAGCCTGCTGGGATTGTAAACTCTCAGCTTTAGTAATGAATTAAAGAGGCAGAATTTAAAATAAAAGAAGTTTCATTTGGAAGAGAGAGAAAGAGAAAAAAAGGAGACAGATACCCTGGAAGAGTGAGGAACCTCAGAAGTAAATGTGCATAGATTTTTTCCCTCAGCTCCTTTTTATTTAGGACTAGTGATCCCCCACACCCCCCAACACACACACGTGAGCACCTGGAAGTCGCTGCCATCTAATGGGCTCTCTGGCTGTCTTTGATCCTACCTTGAGTCCCTCTATTTGCATTCTTTCCTGCTGTTTGGTTTCTTCCTGTCCTTTTGTGATAGGTAAGTGTGTGTGTGGGGAAGCCTTATAGAGAGGTAACTTAGAATTAATGATGAAGTAAAGAGGGCATGAGTGATTTATATATTAAATAAGAGTCCTTAGCAGGCTGTTCCTTAGCTCTTTGCCTTTTAGAGGGGAGATGCAGGGTAATTACCCTGGCTTTTCATGTTCCTGGCTACATCTCTGTTTTGCCTATAGGACTCTTCTCAGTAAATTCTGTTAATTGTGTTACCTGGTGCCTTCCTGAATCTAGTCTCTCTCTCCTTGCCCATCTTCCTAATTGGTAGGGTCTAACTGTCTCTACTAAGATTTCCTTTATTGTTTAATAAAGCTTAATGAGATCTTATTTTATCCTTTTTCCTGCCTATAACTCTTCGTCCCTACAGTGTGCCATGTGCTTTACATAAAACAATAATGACATTAATAATAATAATATATTACCATCACTAATATACCATTATGGCGTAATATTATTTAATAAACACTTTGTTATTTCTTATAATAGAAATTATTTATTACATGCCTATCAGCAGGCTGAAAATTTTATATGCAAGGCCTGCAGACAAGTCATCAAACCCTGCAGGGCCAGGTATCCATGCCAAGATGTTTGGCTTCTATCTTAAAAAGGCTTGAGAATTTTACAAGGGTGTTAAACAAAGGTGACATGAGCACTGTTCAGAATATAATACAGTATTTCCTTCATGAGTTCTGGACGTAGCTGTGATCCTCAGTTTATATCATGGTCCTGGTGCTGCTGCATGCAAAGATCTGTATGCAGTCCAGGCAGAACTGCCACCCTGGTCTCTGCTTGTGTTTTGTGAGAACAAGTCTGGGGATGTACTACACAGGAAAAAAGCAAGCATGCTTACTGAGTACAGCACCTCCAGAACTATTGTAACTTTCCATTTCTTTAGCAGTGACCTGGAAGCCTAATTTGGCAGCTTTGAATTGAGTTCCAACCAAAAAAAATAGTTGTAAGTAAAATTAAATAGAAAGTCCAAACACTTCTAATCAAGTGCTTAACATTTTAGTTTTTCTTTTATTCTCCTTACCCCAAGTTTGTTTTTATTAAATCCTGCTGTTCTCTATTTTCTACCTAATAGCAAAACTCAAAAATAAGACCCCTGAAGGTGCAATGTTTTAGGCAATGAAAAATACTGAAAAAAATTCTAGGAGACTGCTGACTTTTATTGCAAATTAAACAATTCAATAGATAGGAAATTCAAAGGAAACAGAGCAATAGCCACAGGGCAGAAGCATCATTGTCTTCAAAGCTTTTCTTGCCTATGGCTTTGATGACTGCCTTCCCAGTAACTTTGTTCTGTTGGATCCCTAAGAGCCCTTATGACCACATAACCCTGTTTTCCATAGTTCAATGCCTTATAGTCCAGGACTTTGGGTCTGATGTAGTTATACTTCTTCAAGGGACAGCACAGAGTCTCACGTGTACCAGTTCACAATCTCTCCCACAGTGCAACCAGCATTGCAAAATGGAACTTTAAATGTTAAAGTTTTCCTTTTAGAGACAAGCAACTTTTCCAAATTTCCTCCCTCTGAACATATAACCAACATCCCCTCCTCTCCTCAGCCCCTCAGCCCCAAAGAGGTGACACACTATGCAGATGCTGACACCAGGAGGCCAGGGAGTCCAGCTGTGTTCCACAAGAAAGGAAACAATGAGCTGAAGATGGGTGGAAGTGGTAAAACAAGTGTGGTGATTTGAGGTATCTCTCTCTGCTCCTCCTTCACTGTTCTTCATTATAAAAGACTCTTGCCCATCAGTACATGGGGGTTGGTGATTTAAGGTAAATAGGCTCCTCTATCTCCTTAGAGCCAGCTTTGAATAAATCCTTCTTTCCTTTTTATAAACATATAATGCCTCCTTTGATTTGGTCAAGGGTGAGCAAATAAACGAGCATATGATCCTAAGAGGCCAGTAACAAAGAACTGGCACCCATAAAACTTGTCTCCACAGAAATCATGTTCTCGCCCCAAGAACTCCCACAAGCTACCCTTTCCTCAGAACCTTCCTCACCAAAGGCCTCCCATTGATCCAGCTCAGTAACGCTCCAGGAGAACTCCCAGCTGTCATCTGAGGTGACCATGGGAATGGAGAGAACTGGTAATGTGTAAGTGATTTTCCAGGAGCCCTTCTTGATGCCAGCATCAGCGCTGCTGATGGAAAAAGAATGGTGAGGCTCTGGGCTAGGAAATCAATGCATTTTATTTAATAGACATGAGTGATGGCCAGGGCTTCAACCTTGCGATCCAGGCTGGGAAGAAGGTGGTGCAGCTATGAATAGAATGAGGGGCTGGGCTGGCCACATCAGAAGGGCCTTCCTTCACTGTCTGGGACTCCTCCATGTGGTCGTCTTGTGCTAGAATTCCTGGACTCTGTGAAAGCCTCCCTGAGCTCAGGTATAACACATTTTTCCCTCTTCTACCCGCAGCCATTTAAAACAAAGTCCAATATCCATATTCTGTATGGTAATATTGATTACCATTCAGTTATGCATGCTTTCCCTAACCATCATTTTTGTGAATAGCCCTTGTATGTATGTATATAGGTTTTGCTTTCTTGACTTTTTTGATGAGCTTCATGTAGTGCCTGCAATCTCACTTGTGTTAAATGGCCATGATGGGGATTATAACTTTGTTCTTCTCCCAAATTTCCAATTGAAATTCCTTAACCACAAGATATTTATCTTTCTATTACTTTTAGTTTCTTAATCTTATTAAAATGTTATTCACTTCATTTTGATTACTCTTCTTTTGATGGTTCATTTTTATCTGTTTTGCCAGCTTTTTACCTGTTCTTTTTTATAGTAGCGTTACTGACCACTCAGACCTGAATATTCAGGTATATTTACTCACTGATGACCAAACTAAGGAGGCCATTTATTTTGATGTAATGGAAAAAGGCTTTATTCAAAGCAAAGATAGCTCTGAGGAGATGGGAGTGGCCTCATTTGTAACAAGTCACCATCTCCTGTGTCCAGGTATGTAAGGGCCCTTTGTAACAAAAACAGAAGGGAGAGAAATACAATGAGACAATACCCATCTCCAGACTTGCTGTACCACTCTGTCATCTTCCATTCTCTCTCTTTCCTGCAGAAATGAAAGTGGACTCTCTAATTTTGGCCATAAGAAGGTTTAGGTCTCTCTGGTTTTGAAGGCATAGTTCAGTTTAAGGAATGTAAAGAATCTTGCTGAGCTTCTATTGTTGCCTTCATGATTTTTTAATCTTATTGAACTGTAATAGTGATAAGCTACTGGTATAGCGAGAGACTTCCAGCAGGGACCATTATAGTGATGGGAACCTGCTTTTTATATCTAACCTATATTATTATTTTATCTCTCTCTCTCTCTATCTATCTATATCTATCTATTATCCTCTATTATCTATCTTTTTGGTTACTTTTTTTCCCTAGGTGTTTAAGAGCAAGTTAAAATGAGACTTGTGTTAATTAAAATTAACCTTTCTATACATATATATGTATGGAAAGGTTTCTATGCATATATATAGAATATACCTTGATGAGCTTGATATATATATCTATACACATATAGATATATATGTGTATACCTTGCTATCTATATCTATATATTCTATATATATCTATATATTGTTTCTCTATATATTCTACATGTACCTATATATATTCTATATATATCCTATACATATAACATATGTATTATATAGATAGATAGATAACAAGATCATAAGCTTCTGAGGGATTATTTTGAGGACCATGTGTACAGCCTCTTAGCTCCTGTGTCAGCATCATCTGCCAGGATGGATCATGGTCTTGCTTGATCATGTAGATTCCTGTGGAATAATGGGAGGTATTTTCCTCTTTGGTGACTTTTTTTTTATCACAATGCACATTGATTGACTCTTGTCCTCTGGGATCTACTTATCTCCCTACTCAGGAAGGTAGTTAACTCACCAGAGTTGTAGGATCCCTTTAGAGAGGTCCCCTATTGTTCTAGGACCCCCTACTGCTACATTTAGGTTTTCATTATCATCTCTGAAATATACTTAAATCTCTATTTTACCGATTTGTCACCTTTGTCAAATTAGAGGATATTAAATGACAAATAAACAATTATTTCAACTTATTATTTTAAATAAAGTGCACTTTAAATAGACTCTATTTGTTACAGATATGCCTATAGGTTATTAATGTCAAATTATTAATCATTAGGGTGATATTGTCTGGACTGTATAGTGCTTAGGTACCTCTAACTGTTATAACACAATTATATAACAATCACATAAATATAAGCATGAAAAAGTAAGTATATCATCTGGCTGGCTGTCTCATGGTGGATAAGCATTCACGTTTTTTCCATAAGCAGCTGGAATACAAGTAAGGGAAAGCAGATGTCTGAGCCTGAAAAACTTTTCCATCATAAACAATATGATAAGATTATCAATGTGATAAGACATTTTCTTAAGTTTTACATCTTTGGAGGCCTGTATACCAGGGAAACAAATATATTTAACATACCATGAGATTGGCACTAATTAACATAACAAATACATGGAAATCTGCAGATATATTTACTTTGTTTGTACTTTTAAAATAAAATTTAGATAGGTGTACAGTGTAACTGCACTGACAACAGTTAAAATACATCTTCAGACCTCTTAAAAGTTAAAGAAACAGTGTTACTGATCAAAAGTAGACTTATTATGCAATATATATGTATGTTATTTAAATTTTAAATGACAGGACCAAATTTAAAAAGATATCAAAAATTTGATCATTTTATATATCTAATGTTTTGATGTATATTATACAAAATAGAGCACTTATTATTTTGTATGTATTAAACTTATATAGTCTTAACTTTATAAACATAACTTTCAAGCTTGGACTTACAGAATATTAGGTGTATATGTATATATTCCCAGGTATAAAGGTAAAGTCATAAACTGATAGTTGTTTATTTAACCAATCATAAACTTATTACTGAAAAAATTTTACAAACCAGCACTTAAATAATCTTTAATCCTTAAAAATGTGTGTTTACAGAAGAAATGGACAGCTTTCTACATATGTATAAATTACTAAAGCTGAATCAAAAAGATATAACCCAATATCAGTAAATGAAACTGAAAATGAAGTTAGAAACTTACCAACAAAGAAAAGCCCAGGACCTTATGGATTCACTGTGAATTGTACAAGAAATATAGAGAAGATTTAATGCCAATACTCCTCAAAATCTTTAGTGAAATTAAAAGGGAAGGGATATTCCCTAACTCATTCCTGGAGGCAAGTGTTGCCCTAATAGCAAAATCAGAGAAAGACCCACCGAAAAAAGAGAACTATGGGCTTATCTCCCTAACGAAAATAGATACAAAACTACACAATAAGACAGTAGCAAACAGAATTCAGCAAATCATCAAGAAGGTTATGTACCATGACAAAGTGGGATTCATCCCAGTAATGCAGGGATGGCTCAATATACACAAATCTATAAGTGTAATATCCCATACCAACAGAGCTAAAGATAAAAACCCATGATCATCTCAATAGATGCAGAAAAAGCTTTTGACCAAGTTCAATACTCATTCATGATAAAAGTTGGAATAGACGGTCTTTATCTCAATATGCTAGTAGCCAACATCATGCTAAACCAACAGCCAACATCATACTAAATGGACAAAAACTGAAAGCTTTCACTTTAAAATTAGGAACAGGACAAGGGTGTCCACTGTCACCACTCCTATTCAATATAGTGCTGGAAACATTAGCCAGAGCAATTAGACAAGGGAGAGAAATAAAAGGAAGAAAGATGTTAAATAATCATTATTTGCAGATAACACAATTCTCTACATAGAAGACTCCAAAAACACCAAAAGACTTCTAGATTTAATAACCAAATTCAATTGTGTAGCAGGATACAAAGTCAATATTCAAAAATCAATAGCATTTCTGTACACAAACAACAAATGCAGTGAGAAAGAAATTAGGGAAACCACATCCTTCACAATGGCATCCAAAAGAATTGAATACTTAGGAATCAATCTAAGAAAAGAAGCAAAAGATCTATATATTGAATATTGAAGTACTCTGAAAAAGGAGATCAAAGAGGACATCAGAAAATGGAAAGATATCCCTTGCTCGTAGATGGGAAGAACTAACATAGTGAAAATGGTTATACTCATAAATTGTTAAACAGATGTAATGCAACCTTAATCAAAATACCACTATCATACCTCACAGAACAAGATAAAACATTCCTGAAATTCATTTAGAACTGGAGGAGATGTAGAACACCAAAGGCAATCCTTGGCAACAAAGGCAAGGCAGGTGACATCCCTATTCCTGACTTACAATTATACTACAAAGTTACTGTGATAAAATCAGTTGGCAAAAAACAGACCTGAGGACCAGTGGAACAGATTAGAAGATGCAGACACAACT
>NW_004955468.1:11308910-11331415 GCF_000276665.1 Chinchilla lanigera | reverse complement strand
GGGGTACTACTCATCCATAAAGAAAGATAAACTTTAGACTTTTATAGGCAAATGGATTGCCTTGAGACCATACTCATCAGGGAGATAAACCAAATTCACATGTGTAAACATTGGGTTGTCTCCCTGGTGTGAGAAACTGAAAGAGTAAATAAGATTCAAAATGTACAATAGATATTATGAAATGGGAAGAAATTGTTCAAAAAGGAAAAGGGACTAGGATACATATAAAGGGAAAGAACAGTAGGGAAAAGGGAAAAAATGCAATACTATTGTTGTCTCTTACTTCTCTATGCTATTAGTGTCTCTTACTTCATTGAAAAGGAAGGTTTGTGCTAATATCAGTTGGAGAAATTTTTATGCTTGTGTCTTGTACCTTGACCAATTACTTTTAATATAACCACATGTAATGCATTAAGTATTGCTATTCTCCTATTATTTTGTTATGAAAATGTGTTTTACCTTTTTTCCATAAAATAAAAAAAAACCTGTGTGTGTAAGTTGCAAAAACCTAACAGTGGAAAACAGAAGAAATTATCTCAGTATAGTGCAGAACTTTTGCTTTTTACTCTAGTTTTGTAAGTTTTACCAGGACCATCTCAATGTCTTAAGAAAACCTTATTGTTTTAGACATAGAAAGCTTAATATTTTAATCATTGCCAATTTAAATATAATAATTTATTTAATAATGTTTGTTGGGATAAAGCACACTAAGACTTGTGAATAAAAACCAGAGAAATCACTCATCAGTGGAGAAAACTAAACAAACTGGTTTAGGCAGCTGCTTTTTTACCACAAAGGAGAGTTTGGCAGTTTCCCAAGCCCAAAGGGTCCCCACTTATTTATCTTAATTATTTTAGATGACCCTTGAGAACCAAATTACATCACCTAACACTTTTAAACCATATATTATGTAGCCAAAGACAAAGTCTAAGTTAGTGTGCATAAAAAACAATAGACATTTTACTTATAAAATCAGTTTTTGGTCTTATCTTGATTAGCTAGTAACCTGTACAAAAACATGTCACCAACTTTAAAGACATTTTTACTCTTACCAACCAATTTAAATTAGCTTCCGTTAAGCTGTATGAGCAAAAAGCATTTGGGCTAGTTTCGTGAGTATCTACCTGTCTACCAATTGAAGTAGAACTTTCTGTGCTACGTAAGTATTTAGAGGACAATATATACCTAAAAGTTAACACATAGAAATATACACATTGACCTAACATATATAACTTTTATGTTATCAAACCAGTTTTCATCTGTAAGCCTAGCACCTACCAGTGATTTTTAACCCTCTAATATTTTAAGTGAATTTGGCTACCCTGAAAAAACCTACATAACTGTTGTTTTGTGGACAATCTCGGAAGTATCAGGTGTTTATAAGGACAAAAATAAAAGGGAAAATGAAATTAATATGAGCTGAAAAAAATCTTTAGTGAAGCAGCTGCACATGCCATAACCAGTTATTAAAACAGATTAAACAAGCAGATGAACAAACAAGAAACATGTAGAACACACAAAACAATTACTTTTAAATCAAAGTGCACTTTTAGATGTATTGGCCACCTCAAACTACAATAACCCTTTTATAGTTTTAGGTTTATGACTATAAATAGATCAGGCAGAACCTTCTCTAGGGAGTATTATGGCACTTTTTAGGTGAATCATAACAGAGATCTCTTATAATAAGTTAACACCAATAAAAGAAGGGGAAAAAGAGAGAAACCATTTTATGCCCTCAAAGCAAGGACTGCTTAAAGGAGAGTCCTAGGCTAATGGTTTACTTTAATCTTTGGAATAGGTATTACTGCACTCTGAGCCTTCTATTAGAGTTACTATGGTAAACTGCCTCTTTGATTGCCAAGCTGATTTTTATGTAAATGTTCGTCCCCAAAGTACAGATTGTTAAGGTTATGGTGTTGTGATTTATATATTTTTCTTTGGCAACCACTTTCCTTATTTCCCCAGGGGTTCTCAGGCCAGCTATAGTGTAGAAAAAGACTAGTTGATGCTTCTTTGGAGCCCGAGTTTCAAAGGAGCTCTAGCTATTATGTATGCAGTTCAAGGAAGTGAGAGAAAGCCAAGTTTCACATTCAGCTTTCCCATGCTGAAGAACAACAGAGGAGAAGCAGACGTCCCTGCCCATCCTGCTTGTTCTGTCTCTTTACCTAAGGCCTGTCCTGTCCAGTGCCAGCGGTGGTGACTGGAGGTGCTCAAGGAAGTGGAACCAGAGCCAGACTGCAGCTCTTACTGGTGTCTGTGCTCCCTTTCTTGTTCTTTTGGCTCACGCTAGCTATAGGCTTTTTCATTCCCCAGTTAGCAAGTTTCTGAGTGTGCAACTCAATTACCAGCCTGCTGATATGCTCCACAGAAAATTCATAGCAAGAGAAAAGTAGTCCCCTGGAGACTAGTGATGGTGGGTCCTTGAAAACTGTTTTCTGTTCTATTAATGTGATCATCTCTGTTGTGACAGACCCACATTAAAACCAGTCAGCCTGCCCCGTCCAAGCACCATTCCTGAGAGTGGGTAGAGAGGAGGAGTTTAGTGGAAATAGTCCCTCTTTCCCAACCCAATCCTAAAAGCTGAAAGACAGACAAATTGGGAATAAACTTTCTCAGGGTGGTCTCTTTGAACTTTAGTAGAATATGCCTCCAAACAAATGAGAAAGAAAACAAAAAAGAATTATAAGGAGAAAGTTGGAAGTAAGAGATTTTAGCAGCATTAAAAGATGTTTATCTTCATTATGCTCATGATGAGTTCACTGAGTGTTCACCCAAAACCCACTGTTCTCAGTCTCAAAAGACCAACGATGAGAGAGGATCAAGAGCTAAAACTACGGCCTCACCAGTGGAGGATCAAACCAGAAAGGAAAAGTAGGAAGAACTGGCTCTGTATTACTTTCTATGAGCATGGAAGGGGGATCCATCAGGTCAGACTGCCCCAGTGAAACTTGTCCTTTTGTATTTTACACAAGCAGCCATGGTAGTGATCCTTAAGCAGCTGAGGAAGATCTGTGCTTTTAATCCCTACCACCAGGGAAATAACAGAGAAGACATAAGACTATAAGGCTGTCCAGTTTAAAAAAACAACACAGAAAACACAAATCTTTATCTCCCAAATGGAAACACTGTTTAGCAAGAATATACTGCAAAAGGAAGATAATAACATTCCCACTTGGAATTCACTTCCTATTAATCTCAGATCTCAGTGGAACCTCCAATGATGGTACTGTAATGTCCATATGAACTGAGCTTGTGGTTTCATAAACTATGTAAAATGAAGTCACAAAAGAGAGTTACAACAATTTTATTGTTAAAGATAATAAGAGTAAGCGCATAATAGTTTATTACAAGGGGGTTTCAGGCAGAAATTCCAGTCAGGAGTCTTGGTCTTGGACTTATATAGATAAGCAGAGTCTAGGGGGCTTTTTCAAAGGAGATGAGTTCAAAAAGAAACTTGCTATTATATTTTTAGTCTAGGTCTGAGTCCAGAGATATGGAGGAACTGTTAAAACCTAATTTAGAATATCCTGTATAAAAATCTTTTTCTGGAGGGAAGAGTCCTTATGTTTTTATTCTTACTCAACATTTTATCCTTTGTTCTTTAGTTTACCTGTACATCTCTAGGCTTCACATAGCTGCTTGAATTAGCTCTCAACCTGGTTGAGCTAGTTTCTTTTATCCAATGCTACCATTAGGCCACCACTGACTGCCTACTCATAATAACTAAACTAAACTACTACACTACCTTTTGCATCCTGAAAGAAATCTCACTATCATAACATCTAGAGCTATTTACAATTTGTTAAAACAATTGACTGGTCTGTTCTTCTTTCACAGATCCCATTATGTGACCAAACCCTTGTACTAGTGGATGCATGCACATGCTCTAGGTCTCTCCTTTCACATACTTTGACTCATTCTATCCTCTGTATCTGAAAGAGCTTTTAGACATATCCCTTGCTTCTCAAAACTTCAGCAGTTCTTAGAAGTCTTGCTCATGTGACATTTACTTCATGACTTCTCTTCTGATTCCCTGATAAGACAGAATGTTTCCATCTTCTGAATGAAGTGTAAAGGTTTTAGATTTGCTTGGGCTCCAAATCTTTTCTCCTTTTCTCAGATTTAACTTTTGAAAACATTCAGACTTTTTGAACCTAGTTTTCCTCATGTGTGAAACAGGAAGAGAGCTGCCATTTATTGGGTTTTAGTAGCTATGAAATACACACTATTTAGTGTGGTGCTTTGGACACAGCATGCACTTAAAAATCACTGTTTTCATTTTAGTATCTTCTGATAATTACAAGAGTGTATGTCATAGGTATTTATCTATAAACACACATTTGTAAGGGTGTCATCTAAACAGAAAGGTTCAAAGTATTTAATCCTCTTTATTCATCCACCCATTACTTCATATACAGTAGGGACACTATGCCTCATACACCATAGGGACTAAATAAATATTCAGTTGAACTGAATAAGTGGTAATACAAATCTGTATTTTAAATTTTGTTTTAAAAAATAAAGAAATAATTCAGAGAAAAGAAATGAGAATATTTACTGTGAGTGAAGTAATTTGGCATGCTTATTTCTATAAAGTAACTACTGTTTTAAAATTATAATATGAACACTTATCTTGACACATTTAAAGTGTCCAATTGAATAGTGGTCACTATAGGCATAATGGTGTACAACAGATCTATAGAATTTATTTGTTCATATATATGTGTATATATATATTTATTTTTGAGATAAAAACTCATTATGTCATTCAGACTGGCCTTGATCTCACTCTCTAGCACAAGCTGGCCTTAAACTTACACTGCTCCTCTTGTCTCAGCCTCCCAAGTGCAGAGATTACAGGCATGTACCACCATACCTGGTTTAGAATTTACTTATCTGGCACTGGTGAACTTCAGTTGTCAATTTCTCCAAACCCCTAGCCATTACCATTTACTCTGTTTCTTTAAGTTTATTTTGGTTACCTTATATGACTAAAATCATTACTGTTTTATTTCACTTAGCATAATGTCTTCCCAGATTATCCACATTTCACATATGGAAGGATTTTTTGGAAAGATTGACTAATATTTCATGGTAGGAGACTATCATATTCTATTAATTTATCATCTGAAGGACATTTACATTGTTTCTGTGTCCTGGCTATTGTGAATAACATTGCTGTGAATATAGGAATGCTGCTTTCTCTTCATAATCCTAATTTCACTTCTTTTGGATAAATACCCAGACATGGAATGGTTTGATTATATGGTAGTTCCATTTTTAATTTTTCTTGAGAAAATTTCATTCTATTTTTCAAAGTGGTTGCACTAGTCTACATCACCACGAACAGTGTAAGAAGAGTCTAATTTCTCCATACCCTTACCAACACTTATAATCTCTGTTTTTAAATAGCCAGGTATGAGGTAATATCCCATTAAGGTTTTGAAATGCATTTTCCTGGACATTAATGGTAACAGGCATTCATCAAAAGAACACTGAAGCCAATTTATAGGACAATCACAGTGATCAAATAGGGAATAATTTGAATACCAGTATAAATATTGGAGTAATTATAATCCATTGACTAAAATACAAAACCATGAATCTATAATAATGTATTGAGTAAGAAATTGTGAAGAACTATTTATATAGTTTAAACTACTTTGCCAGAAAGTATTATCTTAATAAGCTAAATGAATGACTTCCAAGAGGAAATCCTTGATTTGTAACTTTAATAAAGTGATTAAAGTTTGTATAAATAGGATAATTTGGAATTGTGCACCTGGAAGCATGTAATGGAAAAGAATGTCGCTTCTACCAGGTGAGTAAGCCATAACCTGAATCTAAAAATGATAAAATAGCAAAACAACTAAAATTTGGGAGCATTTGATAAAATAACTGGCCTGTAATCTTTGAAATAGTCCACCGAGTAATGAATAAGAAAAAGCTTATAATTTTTCCAGTTTCAGGGAGATTAACTG
Organism: Chinchilla lanigera; assembly: GCF_000276665.1. Taxonomy (NCBI): domain Eukaryota; kingdom Metazoa; phylum Chordata; class Mammalia; order Rodentia; family Chinchillidae; genus Chinchilla; species Chinchilla lanigera. The sequence goes on along the minus strand of NW_004955468.1, from coordinate 11,325,431 downwards.
GAAGAGTCCCCAAAATGCAAACCTGGATTCTGAATTTGATTCTTTTGTGAGGAATAAGATCGACATACCTAGGAAAATACTGACTGAGGCCTGAGGTTTAGATGATAGCAGTAAATTAATGTTAATTTCCTGATTTTGAGGATTGTTTTGTGGCCATATAGGAGAATGTTCATAGAAAATACTGAACTATTTGAGGATAATGCCTCTGTGTTTCAGCAACTTACTTTTCCAGTGGTTCAAGAAAAAAGTTACTGTAATTTTAACTTTTCTCTAAGTTTGAAGTAGATAACAAAAGAAGAGAGAAAAAGTGGCACAAGATTTTACCTGGAAAGATAGATGAGCCAGGCACAAAGGAAAACTAAGAGAAATTATTTGGATCATAGAAAAAATTGGAGATGAGTATCTGTAGGTTTATAAATGGACAGTAATATTGGGTGATCAGTCACTCTAAAGACACTTGTCTTTTTAGAAACAATGTTCTTGCTCAGGTGGAGAAGGAGAAGTAATTAGAGCTAAGGAAGGGTAAGATGACAAGGGCCTCTAATTCTCCTCCCACTTTATCTTTTCTGGAATAAATCATTCTTTCTCAGGTCTTTGGGGGAGGGAGGAATAACAGAGTCAGGAGGCATCAGAAGAAGCAAGATTCCTTCCAATTCAGAAAGGGAAGCCCTGGAATTGAGATATGCAATATTAAATATTAGATCTTAGCTCTTGCTTCCTAACTGTAAATATTTAGAGGAAACAGTTCTTGAATCAGTATCTTTACAAGTTGATTAATTATATAATATAACGTCCCCTTCCCTAGAAAACACTTAAGGAAGTATTTTAAGGTAAAATGGTTCAGTGTCTTCAACTTATTCTAATACAATATAGATTTAAAGTAGATAAACCAGGGCCTGGGGATTTAGCTCAGCGGCAAAGCGCCTGCCTGGTAAGTGCAAGGTTGTGAGTTCAGTTCCCGGTACCGGAGAAAAACCAAAAAAAAAAAAAAAAAGTAGATAAACCAAATGGGAAAAATGTAAACAGTTGAATCTAGATAAAGGCAATGAGGGAATCTTTGTGTCATACTTGCAACTTTTCTATAAGTTTGTAATTTTGTTTAAAAATATAAATAAATGTTAGAGGAATAGGAATGTAAATAAATGTTGGAGGAATAGAAAATATTGGCTCCATAAGACAGACTAACCAGTAGAAGCTCAGGCTGGGAGAAAGACAGGGATCATGGAGGGTTTATACGTTTACTTCTGATAACTTTTAAAGTCTTATGGTTGAGTGAAGTATGGTCACTATGAACTCAGGAAAATATTGAACTAAGATATTACTGGCTTAGGAACATAAGGTAGCACAGAATTTAGGAGCAACTCAAGAATTTCTTACTGTGACTTCCCCTGGAATGCTGTAGAGATTTAAGGACATTTAACTGTACAGGCTCTAGAAACAGATGTCATAGCCAATAAAACTATTTGATTTTGATTGTGTGCATGTGTGTGCGCTTGTGTGTGTCTTTATTAAGCCAAAGCTGAACCATTCTGAGATAATATTATGGTCTTATGATATTAGAAGGAATTAAAAGTACGTTGAAAGCTTCACTCACTTCCAGAATATCTGTAGGAAAGAGAACACCAAATATAGGTCAAATGTAAGTGCTTTGGAAGATATGCTAAAGAAAGATACTTTCATGAATGTAGGGTAGTTGGCATTGTGCAAAGACAGAATTGCAGATGCCAAGGACTTGACACAGCAATTGGAAAGTCTTTTAGAATTCTAACTAATAATATTTAGGCACTGAATTTCTAAGAAAATATGTCCTGCTAAAAATGAATCTGTCAATAATTGGATGTCCCTGAGATGTAGTGAATTTTACTCATTTTATAAATACCTTTCACCTTAGAAACACCACAGAGACTAACTCACCACCTTCTAAATTGTTGCTGTGACAACAATTCTTGCACGATGTACATGGCATCTCTTTCAATAAAGCCCAGGGTAGGGAAAAGAGAAAGCATCAGAGAGGCTGGTTGCATGAGTTACAAAGCATAAACACCAAAGAAAATTAAACATTCTTTGTATTAGTGCATATTAGAATAATGGTGCTGTTAATCATATTTGTCTATGCACATAACATAGTTCGATTATTTTCACTCACCCATTACCTTTCTCCTTCTTTTTTCCCTCTTCTGCCATTTTCTTCCTCTTTAATGGTCTCCCTTCCACTTTCCTATCATCTCTCATTTTTTCCCTAGTTTTTCTAGATTTCAGGTGTGAGAGGAAAGATGTGACACTTAACTCTGTGAGGCTGATCCATTTTGCTTAATATGATGATCTCCAGTTTGATCTATTTTCCTATAAATTACATAATTTCACTCTTCTTTATGGCTCAATATATTCCATTGTGTATGTATTCCATGTTTTCTTTTGCGTTCATCAATTGATGGGAATCTGTTCTATTTCTATAGTTTATCTGTTGTGAATTATGTTGCAATAACCATGTATGTGTCTGTATCACTGTAGAATACTGACTTTAATTCTTTCAGGAGTACACCAAAGACTGGTATAGCTGGATAAAACATTATCTCTGCTTTTATTTTTTTTTGAGGAGCCTCCATACTGTTTTCAATAGTGGTTGTACTAGTTTATGTTCTCCACCAACAGTGTAGAAGGATTCTTTTTTCCCTTCATTCTCACTAGCATTTATTTTTTATTTTTTATTTTTTGTACTTTTAATGATAGCCATTGCGACTGAGGAGAGAGGAAAACTTTCATTTGCATATTTCTAATAGCTAAAGATGATGAACATTTTTTTCCATATAATTATTTGCTATTTGGGCTTTTTTGATAAGTGACTGTTCAATTTATTTGCCCATGTACTGATTGCATTATTTTGCTTTTTTGATTTTTGAATTCTTTGCATATTATTGATATTAATCCTTTATTGGATATGTAGCTGTTTTCTTAATTCTGTAGGCTGTCTCTTCACTCTGTTGGTGGTTTCTCTTGTTATGCAGAAACTTTATGTAGTCTCATTTGTTGATTCTTGCTATTATTTCAGGTATTATTAGAGACCTATTCAAGAAATGTTTGTCTATGCCTATGATACTGTAGTTTATATCTAAAATATCCCTCCGAATTTTCATATGTGTGGAAGGTGATTGGATCATACAGCACTATAACTATAAGTGAATTCACTCAGTGATAAGTTCAGTAGCTAAATATGCCATTAGTAGATGAGGCCTGGCTGCAGGTGGATCACTAGAAGGGTGTATTTTTGTTCCCAGCTCTTCCCTTGTCTCTGTGCTTCCTTGGTCACCATGGGTTGAGTACCTTTTCCTGATCATGGGCTGAAACCAGGAACCAAAATCCTGTGCTCCTTTAAATTGTGTGTATATTGCACCACTGCCAGAAAACTGATTAAGACAGATTTTAGTACCAGGAGTGGGGTTGTGTCTATGACTATACCTCACCACGTTGTTCAAAATCATTTGGAATTGGTTTATAGGAATTTGGAAAGGTTTGGAGATGCTAGCTAGAAAACTAATAGAATGCTATAAGCTGAGCTTGATGGAGGATTCTGATCAGAACTCATAAGACCATAAGACTAATGCTGGTAGAAATGCAGACAGTAATGGCCAGTTTTTATTTGGAACAAGGACTTCATTGGTAGTTGGACTGTGTGTGATACTCTGGTGGAAAATTTTTTTCATTGTTCCTATATTCTGAAACTTCATGGGGGACTGAGATTAGGGCAGTTGACTAATTCATCTGGCAGAGAAGAATTCAAGATAGCCCAACATTCAAGCTGTAGCATGGGCAATACTGGCTACTTTTAGCCAGGTTTACTGTCAGAATCAGGAGCAAAAATTCCATTTGAAAAGGTTTCAGTTTTGCCAAAAGGAAAGCACTTACAAATTTGGGGCAAGTCAAGTAAAATAAAAAATATGGCTGAAAGTCCTCTCAGGAGTCAGCTACACTCTGCTTGTCACAGTCTTGAGGGTACAAAGCCATAACACTTTCACTTGAGAAGGGAGTCCATTGGTTCCCAGCACTAGAAGAGCTTTGTTCCCTGGAACTCATTTTATAGTCCTCAGTTACTCAAGTACTCATAAGCCACTGCAGCCATGATCCAAGGGGGCTCCGATACTGCTTGAGTTGATGACAGACTTTGGTGTCATCCACATGGTGCTTGTTTTATAGGCATACAAAATGCAAGAGGTACAGGGTTAGTGTGGCTTCCACCCAGATTTCAAAAGAAGGCATGAAATGCCAGGCAGTTTTCTCCTAAGAAGACAGTGTGTGAAGCTGTGAGAGTAATGCCAAAACTGCAATGGAGACCTCAGGAAGTTGAAATGCCAGAAATGTGGCATATCTGCTGAGGATTTCCACAGGCAGTGAAAGAACCCAGCCAAGAGAGAGACCATGAGGTTTGGAACTAGCGATGCCATAGGGACAGGGCCACTCAAGCTCTTTGGAATTTACATCTCACAAAACTTGCTCCAGGTGCTGGACATGGAGCTCATGGATTTCAATCTTGCTTAGACCCATTTGGCTTGAAGTCAGCTGATTATTGACTGAAATCTCTATAAACTGTGAGCTAAATAAACTTTTCCTCCTTTAACTTTGTTGTCATGTATTTTGTCTCACCAAGAGAAAAATAACTAAGACCTATACCAATTATTGAGCCTTTATCAATGTACTAAGTGTTTTGAACATTAGACTTAATACTGGTTCTTCAGGGTTGTTAAATCTGTATTATAATGTTCAAGTTATGAAATGATAAGAATGAGCATTACACAAAGATAAGTTACCTTCTATTCTGGGGAGAGAATTAGTATATTTCCTCATTTGTATGCAGGACACTTATAACATGTTTGGTGTAATTATGAGCGTGTCTTTTTATCTGGAGACTGGTTTAAAGAAATGTGTCTAGTTGCCATGTGGACAAGGGGTGAATTGTAATGATTGATTGTGTCAACTTGAGAAGTTTAGAAACTTAACTAAATCAGCTCAACATTCTATACCCTGAGGTGTAGAAGACCCATGCTGGGGCAGCTTGTAACCTGGATGGTATAAAAGGGAAATGAAGAAGGACAGAATTGCTTCTTCTTTGGAGGAGCTCCAGTCTTCACCTTCACCTTGGACATCATCTCCTGGCTTCTAGTGCAGACTCGTTGGCTTCTGCTTCAGATTCTTCAGGCTTCCAGTGTAGACTCTTCAGCCTTCCATCACAGATGCATCAGGCTCCTGATATGGACTTGCAGAGGACACTTAGTGAACTCCAGACCTTGAACTGAAACCTTTGGTCTTCAGTGTGCAAACACTCTCTGTACTCTTCCTTATCCAAACCTGTGACTGACTATTATAAGCCAATGTTGTAATTTTTTTATACATTTGTATACCTTGTGATATATCTGTTTCTCTAGTAAAACACTGACTGATGCAATAAGTACTATTGTTACTGTGTTTCAGAAAAGAATGAGGGTTGGCAAGACTAAACAAATTTCTCAAGTTTTCACAGTTAGATGTTAGAAATGAGAATTTATTCAGGTGATTAGTTTATGCCAAACATGGTGGCACATGCCTATAATCCCAGCACTCAGGAGGTGGAAGCAGGATAATTGCTTTGAGTTCAAGTCTAGCCTAGGCTACATACTGAGCTTAAGTCCAGCCTGCACAACATAACAAGACCCTCTCTCTCAAAAAAAAATCCATATATAACTAGTGAGCTTGAAGTATATACAATATATATGGGACTATAAATATATATATATACACACACACTATATATATATATATATATATATATAAAAGGGGAAAGGGCAAAAGAGAAAAGGGAAAAGACACAAGTCAGTTATACTATTAATGTCTCTTAGTTCACTGAAAAGGAGGTTTGTGCTAATGTAGATTAGAGAAATTTTAATGCCCATATCTTGTACTCTGAATAAGTACTTTAAAGATAATGATACAAAAATTGTTTTATCATTTTTCATAAAATAAAAACAAAAAAAGAACTAGTGAGCTTGAAATATATACAATGAGAAGAAAAAGCGAGGACCTAGGAGTGCAGGCAGTGTGCTACCAGCACAGTGAGTGCATCTCCCAGTTAGCAGAGACAAAGAGTATGAAAAGACAATTTATGAAGATCTGGGGCCTATTGATAACTCAGAAACTGGTCCCTGCTGACCTCCAAAATGTTTGGTCACTTCTCTCTGTCATGCAACATCTTTTTTCTTTTCCCAAGGTTGCTCTTAATTCTCACTGCTGTCTGATTCCTTGTGAAAAAATGTGAAGAAGGATGGAGCTGAAATATCTTGCAGTTTGCCTTAGGATGCTACATGAAAGCATTTCTCAATCTTTATGTCCCAATCTTTATGAGCAGGCTCTGTTCCCTTGGCAAACAGCTCCACCCCCATGGCAATGGAACTTCTAGATTCTTCATACCCTTCAAGCAATCAAATAACAATTCTTTGAGTCTACTGTATGAAGGATCCAGAAGTAATAGAAGTCTTGGCACATTTTTCCCAGAGCTTACAATCTAATTTGGAAAATAAGATTAAAATAAAGGAGACAACAACTCAAGATAGTGTGAATTAAGTTACTATATGTAACGCAGGGATGAGGGTAATGGTGTGCTGGTGCATGTTTAACATAACCAGATCTCAGAAAAAATATTTTGATTTTTGTTTGGTTTATTACTGAGATGAAACTCTCTCTGCCTAGCAGATTTCAATCTACCAACATGAAATTGCTGAATATGGGGCTGGGAAGTGATGTTTGCATGGTTGCCCTGGGGAACTTGTATGAGGAGGCTCCAGCATGGCACAGAGTATGGCTTTCAGAAAGGGATGGAATTGAAGAACAAGACTGTCTGAAGAGGATTCCATGGATGTAACAGGAAATGAGATAAATATTGAAATACCTCTGAGAAACAATTGCATTTGAAGCCTTGGGGGTACAAACAAGTGATTTAACCCAGATCACATGTTTTGATGTTCACAGATTCTAGACTAAATTCTGAATTTTCCAAGTCTCAGTCAATTCTGATGTCTCTTGCGTCAGAATTAACCCACTCAAAGAACTATGAAGTGACAGATTTGAACGGATATACAAATCTTATTTGCAGCCAATTTATGATTTATTAAAAATCAACTTTGGTAAAATAGAATCCCAAATAGTAAAATACAACATAACTTGATACAGCATGATATGACATAGTACAATGCAATACAGAGAAGTATAAATAATATAACACAATTTACCAATTTTAAGTATACATTTTGGTGAACTTTGACAAATTTATATAGCTTTATTATCAAGAGTACAATAAAGAGTTTTCCTTCACCCCAATTAGTTTTCTGTTTTCTTTTCCAGTCAGTTTTATAGCAGTTCTGGCAAGCATTAATGTTTATCTGGAACTGTAGATTCAATTTATGTTTTCCAGAGTTCCATACATCTATGGTCACTGTATTAACACTTTTGTGTCTGACTTCTTTGATCCAGTGTGTTTTTAAGATTCAGCTATATTGTTTTTCGTATTAGTAATCTGTTCTTTTTAGTGCTAAACAGTCTTTCACTATATGAATACATCATAATTTGGACATTTGGTTGTTTGCAGTGTTTGGCTTTTAGGAAGACAGCTGCTAGGAACAGCCATACATAAATATCTCTATGTGGACACAATGTTTTCATTTCTCTTGGGTAAATACTTAGGGAAAATTACTGAGTCATGGCGAAAGTATAGATTTAACTTTCTAAAAAGCTGTGACATTGTTCTCTAAATTAGTTATACCATTTTATATTCCTACTAGCATTTTTTAAACTGCCCAACTTCCTCACCCCATTACCAACTTGAGGTGCTAGGCTTTTGAGTTTCATCCGCTGAGCGGGTGTGCAGCAGCATCTCATGGTAGTTTTATTTTATATTTCTCTAGTGGCCAATGATTTTGAGCATCCTTTCATGTGACTGTTGATAATTTCTAGCTATTCTTTCATTAAATGTCTGTTTAAATTATTTTGCCAATTTAAAAGTGTCATGCTATTGAGTTATAGGAATTCTTTATATATTTTGGATTTAATTTTAGGCATGTATACTGTGAATATTTTCTCCACTTGGTGACTTGCCATTTTGTTTTACTAAGAATGTCTTTTGACAAAGACAAGCTTTTAATTTTGATAACATTCCACGTGTGATTTTTTTTTTTATGGTTTATGGTTTGTGTTACCTATGAACTCATTGCTTATTTCAAGCTCCTGAGGATTTTATCTTTTATTTTTGTCTACAATTTATAGTTTTATCTTTATATATTATGTGTATGACTACTTTTTAGTTATTTTTACTTTTGTGTGTCTGTCATGAGGTAAAGTTTAAAGTTCATTTTTTCCTACATGCGAACTTACTCATTCCCGCTACATTTGTTGAAAACACCTTAACTCTTTATAAAAATAACCAGTTGCCCATGAAAATGTGTTTTTTCTTTTTCTCCACATTTATGTCATTGTCTCCTTGCACTGAGATCACAATATTTTGACTATTACAGTCTTCAAATGCAATAGGGGAAAACTTTTAGCTTTGTACGTTTTTTTCAAAATTGTTTTGGCATTCGTGATTTTCTGCATAACCGTATACATTTTAGAATCGGAATATGTTTTACTATCCTGGCTAGAGGTTTGGGTACCCTAAACTTAAGGGAGTCATTTTGAATCTAAAAAGTGAGACAGGTTTATAGTAAATATGATTTATAGTGATGTGACTCCAAAATGTTGAAACTGATTGACTAGAATAATGGTGAAGTCACTGAGGAAGACAAAAGTTGAGAAGGATTCATGTTTGTTTTCAAAAATGCATAATTTATTGTGATTGCAAGACACACAAATAGAAAAGTCAAAAGAGTGCTAACTCAGAGATTTAAGGAAATGGAAATGTGAAAGCAATTAAGCTAGAACTAAGAGAAAAAAATGAGAAGAGCAGATTCGTGGAAGATAACTGCATGAATTCTGGGAGGACAGAACAATAGTATGATGTCTTGGGAAGTAAAGTCAGAGAATGTTTCTATGAGACAGAGGTCAAAAGTGCAAACAAAGCAGAGGAAGATGAGAAAAAGAGGGAAAAATGACAGCTTGAGCAGTGGATGTTGTTGAGTGACATTTGAGCAGATGGTTTCGTGGGTGCAAACATGGCAGAACCCCCTTTCAAGGACTTACAGTGGGTGAGAGTAGAAGTGTATTTCAGTAGTTCTGAAAATGAAGAGAGAATAACAAAATGGTCACTATAGAGAACCACAGGATACTTTCCATACAGTTTAGACATTTTAAACAAAGGGGCTCAGTGTACTCTGTCTCATGTAATTACACCTGGTTATTCACTACATGTCAGTTGGGCCCCAATTAGCTGACTCCCTCCTCTGTTCGACTGTATCACTTTTATTCCCCTGTCCACACTACCTCAGGTGTCATAATCCTTTTCTGTTGAAACTAAAACATTGAAACTAAACTCTTTTTTTGTCCATCACAACCCTCTTTCGGACTTCACTCAGGACTACTGGAATCAGCAAAAAATATGTCTTTGTTGGAATTCAAGTGATCTGTTTCAGATCATGACACAAGTTGTTCTATAGCTGTTTGCCTTTGAGGGCATGATGACATATCTGGGCCATATTACTTCTCTGAAATCAAGTTTTAACCTACAGAATTCAGCTGAGCACTGTGTCAAAGGTTCTTGGTGACCTTGTTACCCAATCTGGCTGCTATTTTTCAGTCTGTCTCCTTTGAATACTTCATATTGCTGTATCATTTTGTCCCCACAAACTTATGTTTATGGTTTTACTTGACTTGTACTTTAGTGGTTTTCCTTCTTGTTAAGAGGATTTAAATGGTGGATATATTATTGGTTGGAGCAGAGCATGACTTTCTGCTTTCATCTGTTTCCCTTTCTGACATCACTTTGGTATCTATGAAGCGAGCATGTTCTCAGAATTCTTTCCCCCTTTTTGGGAAGTAGTTTGCTCTAGGGTGGAAATGTTCAAAGAGACATACAAAGGTTTCCTTTTTTTTTTTCATGTGCAAGGACCCTAAACATAAGCTTGCAACTCACAAAAGAGGAATCAGGCTCACTCTTTCAGTTCAACTACCATTTCCCCCTGTTTGGAAATCCAATTGCTGACAAGACCCTTCCCCCTGATGACTCCCTTTTTTGCTCTCAGCCTGATAGCAGAATGCAGAGAAAGAACTTCATGGAAGTAACAGAATTCATCTTCTTGGGATTTGCTAGCTTTGGAAATCATCAGATAACCCTCTTTGTGGTTTTCCTAACCATCTACTTTTTAACTCTGGCTGGCCACACCATCACTGTGACTATTACTTGCATTGACTTTCACCTGAAAACTCCCATAAACTGCTTCCTGAGCATGCTTGCTCGTTCAGAGATAGAGTAAAAATTGCTCATTGTCCCACAAATGCTTTTGGGTCTCATTTTTTATAACTAGCCTATCTTCTTGGCAAGCTGTGCAACAAAAATGTTCTTTTTTTGGTCAACTTGGCCACTAACAATTGCTTCCTGCTCACAGCAATGGGCTATGACTGCTATGCAGCCATCTGTAAGCCCCTGAGGTATACAATTATCATGAGCAAAAGAATGTGTACCAGCTTAGTGTGTGGGTCCTTTGACACTGGAATGATTAGGGCCGTTCTCCACGTGGCAGCCACGTTCAATTTGGCTTTCTGTGGGGATGTGGTGGATCACTTCTTCCCTGACATTTGCACAGTTGTGAAACTCTCTTGTGTTGATGCAACTATTAATGAGGTCATCAATTATGGTGTAAATTCATTTGTAATTCTTGCGCCTATAGGACTTATCTACATCACCTATGTCTGCAACATCTCTTCCATCCTTAAAATTCCCTCAGCTAAAGAGTAGAAGGACACCTTTGCCACCTATGCCTCCCACCTCACTGTGGTCAGTGTCCTCTCCTGCTGCATCTCCATCACCTACCTGAAGCCTACATAACAAGACTCAGTAGAAAAAGACCTTCTTTTCCTATAACCTACGCCATCATCACTTCCCTGCTGAACCCTGTTATTTACAGTCTGAGGAGGTCAAAAGTACCCTATGGGGAAGGAACTATGGGCAGAATGTATTTTACTAAAACGATTGAATTGCTTTGCCAGGTGTTATGGTTGATACATTGTGCCAACTTGAGGAGCTTAGAGTGACTCAGCAGTTCTACATCCCGGGGTGAGAAGGACAAGCCCTTACCTCTCTGGGATGTTGCTCACTGTGTCAACTTGAGAAGTTTAGAAGTTTAACTAAGTGACTGAGCAGGGGCCGGGTCCTTACTTTGTATTATCCTGAGCCTGTGCAGGAGGAGGGCGTGGACATTATGTGAGTGCTACATGCTTCCTGGGTGGGGGTAGCCTGCTTACAATATAAGGAAGGAAAAGAGGCTTCTTATTCCCCCCCTTTTGCTCTTGCTGCTTTTGCTATTTTCTGCCACCTTGGACTGTTGCCCCTGGGCCATGCCACCCTGCTTTGGAGCCACCTGATTGCAAACTGAAACTTTCACAGACTGTGAGCTAAATAAACCTTTCCTTCCTTAATTTTGGGCATTGGGAATATTGTTGCGAGAGAAAAGTAATCAAGACACCAGGAGACATTTAGTGGAATATAATATGCGTCTACTCACACACAAACAGGCCGTAATACACACATTTAAAAATACAACATCTGTTGAGAGTAGTGTAGGGGAACTTTTCTTTATCACTTTCTAGCAATAGCAGAATGTAGGTTTTTTTTTTTTTTTTTTTCTTTTGCCAGATACAAGATTTATTGCAAGCTCAATTAAACCTACTTGTTTTTGTGCCTGGAGATTTTGGTTTTGAAAACTTGTTTGGCCTCACTTTGCTTGAAATCTCTGAGAGTCAAATCCTTGACCTAGTCTGGTAAAGGAAAGTGGAACAGAGACAGCAGAACACGGGTGGGAGAGGTCTTAGGAAAACTAGCTACAGAGGTAGCAGCTTTCATTTCCCTCTTTGTTTATAAAAGAAAAGGCTTTAATTTCAGGAGTCAAATCACACTTCTTGTGATAGTCGTTTGAGAAAGGATTTCCTCAATTCTTGCTGATTGAAAAGTGAAAAACTTTACAAAAATTCTCTTTTATTTTGTTGCCATAATAACTCTTAAGTAGTATCCATTTCTATGTGTATTTTTTTTTCCTCTGTACAGTCAAGCTGAAAATCTCTGTTGTTCCCTAGAGCCTAAGTAAGGAAGACAGCATATTGGTGGGTTTTTTCTATAACTTTTTAAATGTAGATACACTTTTCATAAAGATGCTTCTAGTTTTTAACCTGCAAACGCTTTTGTGAATCATAATTTTTATGGAGTAGCTACAGTGGCCCTGAAGTTGTCTTCAGTATTGGCTGTATTGACTCTGGAGTACAAGCTAAATGCCATTAAATTTCATTCTAATAAATAGTGCAAACTTCATACTCCCCCAAGTACTTATATTAATATAAGCATAACTGTGGTATATTATTTAGTATCCTCTATGGGGAAGATTATGGGAATATTTTGTTATGTGGATATTTCCACCAGAGTTTATCTGTACTGAGACAGAGCTAGACAGAGTTACTAGGAGGCAAACATGGTCTTTACTGAGAGTTTCCCTTCTCCTTGTCTCATCCCCTAAGTCTTTAAACATCATTTATTTTCTTCCCTCTAAGACATTGTGGAGGAGTGAATGCCACTCGTGTTTGTTGTTTATACATTTGCACGACTTTAGGCTCACTGGAAGAGGCTGTTGGAGTACAGTGTAAGAGTCGGCCTGCCCAAGTGATTACATATCCAGTAGGATGAGTGAAGAACAGTGAGTTATTTTGTCGTTGCCCTCCATTATACTATTCATAATACCTGTATTATGGCTAATGTGGGCGCTCTTTTCACTATCTTCATTGTTTTTGTTATCATCATCTTCTTTCAATATCTCACTCTGCTTATGTTCTTTTACCTTTTTTCTTATACATTACTAATACCTCTATTCATTCAGTACATATTTTGTTCAGCTCTTTTGTTTATCAGAAAATGCCCATAATATAATTTATTCAGCCTATGTACATTTCTCGAGCCCATGTGTCAAGCAAATAACTAGCTCTGTGATTACAATAATGAACAATGCAGAGGCTGTTTCATTGTTATTCACTGTTCAGTCAGGGAGGTAGACAAAAAAAGAAGCAGCACAGAAGTTTGCTAACTCTGCATGTATAGGACTGTTGTTTGGGGTCAGAGGCACTGTTAAAAAAACAAAATGAAAAACAGAAAAAGAAGAACTAGTCAAATCTATTTAGAAGGTCAGAAAAGGATTCATAGAGACATGGCATTTAATTAACTTTGCTTGACACTGGATCAATTGATGTACGGGTTGGGTGAGAGAGGTAAGCAAGGGAATGAGAACAGCCTGAGCAGAGACATAAAAGCCTGAAAAAGGCATCAGTGCTAGGAGGGCAGCTGCTGTATTCATCTCTATGTGCCCATTACCATGTTGAATGTTAACCTGGCAATAATTTAGTGCTTACCATACTTTTGGATGAATGGGTGAACCCCTGTTAGGTATAGTCATGTCCAAATATTGTAAAGTCACTGTTTTTGACCAATACATCCTGTTATGTTACCTCTTTAGCATTACAGACTACCCTCACCTAAAGTCAACTATCAGAAAAACAAGAGTCTAAATGAAAATTCTGGGAGTATAATTGAAAGTATTCCCTCTCACACACTGGAGAATTGCCTATAAGCATTTCTTACTTGCTCCATAAACTCAGTTGACTATTTCTCAGAAATTTACAATAACTAGTTACTTAAAATGGCACTCAGAAAAACCCTTCTTTTCAAAGAAACTTGATTAACACTAAATTAATATGTTTTAGCCTTAACCAGGGACAATAACTTTGATAAACATAAAAATGATTACTTGATAGATTGACATAAGAAATTAAGAATCAAGACATTTCAAAATTTATCTTTTAGGAAAAAAGTTACAAAAAGATTTTTATGGATCTTAAAATTTCTGTAATGTGATTTTTCACAGTGCTGACTTTGCGGCCTCTCTGGAGAAAAGCAAGTTTACTTGATATTTTTTCACATCTTCTGATTGCAGCCAGTGATTGATTAAAAGAAAACAGCTGCAGCATTCCCAGCAGCAGGTAAAGTAAAACATTTTATTAATGGGTACAAATGTTTCTCATGGAAGAAAGGAAGGAAGCAGGCAGGAGCAATAAAAATTCAGCCAAATTATATATATAGGTTGTAGGTGGAACAGAGAGTTTAATTTAAAGACATTATTTAAAGGACAAAACATCCATGTCAGTTTTGTTGCTATTATTGAATCATGTACATCTGTGGGTGCATGTGCAAGCATGTGTGTGCACATATGCATGGGTAGGTTTCTATGGAAGATGGAGCTGACATTTGGGAGTTTTAGATATGGTAGCTATGGTTGGGATTTAGAAAATCCCCATGAAGATTATTCTACTGATGTGTCCATAGCTGAATATGCTATCAGGAAATAGGACTCAGTTGGAAGTAGGTCACTGGGGGAATGATCTGGAAGAGTATATTCTTAACTCTGGCTCCTCTCCTGTCTTTGTGCTTCCTAGCTGCCATGAGATGAGCAGCTGTTCTTCCAGGCCCTTCTGCCATGCTGTCTATCCCTTGGATCCAGATAACTATGGGCCAAAACCATGACCCAAAATAAATTTCTCCTCCTTTATATTGTTCCAGGAACTAACTAAGACAGTAGACATTGTGGTAATAAGTGCTTTATTTACATTATTTCATTTAATTACTCTCTCTAACATTTCATAGTTGTTTGTAGTTCACAAAGGTCTTTAATATTCATGACTTTATTTGATTTTATAGGTCTCCTATACAGCAAGTTCTTCGTTTTCAAGTAAACTCAATACAGGTAGGTAGCTTAAATGACTTTCCCAAAGTTACATAGGTCATTGGAGGTGGATGTTGACCTAACACAGAAGTGAGACTCAGTTAAGCATCTGTTTATCCTAAAGCCCATTTTTATTACTTCATTCATATGTCCAAATACACACATTTTATTAATTCTTATAGGGAATAAACTATGAGGAATAAATAAGCTTCATTTTTTCAGATGCTAAAGCTTCATTTCAAGCATTATTATAGGCTCTTTCTGAAATGTCATAGTTCCTTCTTGCCTTTATAAGAAAGTATTGATGATCATTAACATATTCTTTAAGTGTTTGTATTGGACACAATACATACAGTTGAACTGAGTTTATATTAGAATCCTGGCTTCTTAATCAATACACATATTTCAGTATTTTAGATGAGATTGAGCATGTTCAGGGTGGTATGGCTGTAGATATATTTCAGTATTTTATGAACTTAGTGTTAGCACTGTGTGATTTCTTTCTTTCTTTTTTTTTTTTTCGGTACCGGGAATCGAACTCACAGCCTTGAGTTTGCCGGGCAGGCGCTGTGCCGCTGAGCTAAATCCCCAGCCCCGCGTTGTATAATTTCTGAGTCCTTTAATTATTTAGCTTGTTATTTCAACAAACATAACATGCATGCCTGTTCTGAGTGTCAGACACTTAAAGGGTTAGGCACTAAGAATGGAGACATAAATAATACTTGAGCCTTGCTTTGAGGCGCTAACAATCTACTTGCAGCCCATTTTAACACAACATGATTAATGCCTTATGCAGAGTACTGTAGAACCCCAGAAAAGGGAGTGATATAACTCAGCTGGTGAATTTCAGCCTTGCATATATTAATAGGAGAAGGTCAAAGTGAGTGAGTGTGGTGCATTTGTGTACTGTGTCCTATTGAGACTTCCTGACTTCATGCCTCCTCAGAGACACAGGTGCATGATGATTACTGAATCTAAAATCCTTATAATTTATCCACAATATTTAGCATATGATTTAAAAATGCCCAATGTGAAAACAAATAAATAATTGTGACTCATAGCCAAAAGAAAAACAGAATACATAAATGATTCCTTAGGTGATTTAAATTAGTGATCAGGAACTTTAAAGAAATGTGTATGTAGGTAAAAAGACTTACAGAAAAATATGCTTATAAGAAATAAACAAATGTAGAATGTCAGACAATAGATTTAGACCTGAAAATTAAAATACTTAAAATGAAAAATCTACAAATCTGCTTATTTATTGATTAGATTTGGTAAAGAATCAACAAACTTGAAAATGGACCAAAAAAAAAAACCACTATTGAATCTGAAGAGTAGAAGAAAAACAAACTAAAAAATGAACAGTCTCAATGACTTGTATAGCAAACAAGAAGTACAATATTCATGTACTTCAAATTTCAAAAAGACTAGAGTGTACCACAGAAATAACACATATTAGCCAAGAATTTCCCAAATCAGTGAAAAATACAAGCTTACTGAGTTAAGAATTTCAGTGAACCTGGGCTGGGGATTTAGCTCAGTGACACAGCGCCTGCCTGGTAAGCGTAAGGTTGTGAGTTAGATTCCTGGTACC
>NW_004955468.1:11255569-11308810 GCF_000276665.1 Chinchilla lanigera | reverse complement strand
ATAATCAAAATTTTAAACCAAAGATAAAGAAAAAGATCTTGAAAGTCAATAGATTTAACTAACATATCAGGAGATGACAATAGTTTACTTGATTTCTAATCAGAAACAATAGAGGCCAAAACAAATAAAATGACAATTTTTTAGAGTTAACAAGATCTCTACATCCAGGAAAATATTATTAAAAATGCAAATGAAGTAAATGTACTTTTAGATAAGTGAAAATTGAGATAGTTTATGTACTACCAGAAATGCTAAAGGAAACTGCTACCATCTTGCCTATAAAACTCTGCATTATCTCTACCGTTTTATCAAAAAATTATTTTCTTATTCCCTATAATAGTTTGCACAGTCTTTCATTCTTACATCTGGTAATCTGAGCAATGTAGTTGAGGATAGCCATATGTAATGTAACAACTACTGTTGATTTGTATTATTTTGTCTTGAGACTCTGTGTCACTTTGAATCTTCTTGCTTTGATTTGTTTATATTTGTGATACTGGTATGCTGCTACTGTTCTATTTCTTTTTTTTGTTTGTTTCTCATTTACTACTCTCTTTAAAATTAAAAAAAAAAAAGAAATGCTAAAGGAAGCTTTTCAAATCAAAGGGATGTCATGCCAGATACAATCTTTGTATTTAAGAAGTAAATGAAGGGGCTGGGGATTTAGCTCAGTGGCACAGTGCCTGCCTGGCAAGTGCAAGGTTGTGAGTTCAATTCCTGGCACCAAAAAAAAAAAAAAAAACAAGAAGAAAAAAAAAAAAAAGAAGTAAATGAAGAGCAATGGTAAATATGTGAATATATGAGTATCCTTTTCTCTTTAAATTCTTAAAATGTATATTATCTTGTGAAGAAAATTATGGCATGCTGTTGTGAGACTTACAATGTATGTGAATGTCATACATATGACCATTGTAGCACCAAGAGGTAAACATAAATACACCGTTATGAGATACTTTATAAGTATCAAGGAAGCTTGTGATTAATATGAATGCATATGTTAAT
This sequence comes from Chinchilla lanigera, assembly GCF_000276665.1. NCBI lineage: Eukaryota > Metazoa > Chordata > Mammalia > Rodentia > Chinchillidae > Chinchilla > Chinchilla lanigera. Next base: position 11,307,808 of record NW_004955468.1, on the reverse strand, counting down.
CCATAAGCAAAAATAAAAAGAAAGGCTGGCATTTATACAGTATGCACATCTCAATCTGTCACTGTAATATATGGCTTGAAGTCCCTTTTGGTGAAAGATTTACACTGTGCACCTGCATCAGTGATGTAGGGCACCTGCTAGAGAAGACTTTGTTTCTTCAGTTCTGATGTTTTAAATTTGAATTGCTATAGGTTAAGAGACCAACTGAGAGATTGGTTGAATATCTGGTAACTCACTTCAAGGACTCACTTTGTGGTTATTTCCCCAGTTGTTGAAAGTATAATTGAAATAGACATGTGTCTTGGTTACTTTTCTCTCGCTGCTGGGACAAAATACCTGACTCCCAAAATTAAGGAAGGAAAGGTTTATTACACTTACAGTTTGTGGAAGTTTCAATCCGTACTTGGCAGATTATAAGGCAGAGTGGCACGTGGTAGAGGGCTGCATCTCAGGGCGGCAGCACACAGCTAAACTGCAAGCACCCACCAGGGCGGAATGGGGGAGGAATGTCCCCAAGCAGCTTCTTCCTCTCCCTTACATATGCAAATTATCCACTCCAGGGCAGGTGCAGCTCTCACACCCATATTCAAACTCTAAAAGCCTGCCCCATGTCCGCATGAGGCATTGGGGGGACACACAGACATAAACCATAACAACATGCATAGCATTTGACACAATACTCAAAGTGCTACCTTGACCCATAACAGGAGGACCATTATGATAAGAGCTACTGAGTGAAAACCCCTGGAGCTTCTCTCTTACCAAGGTTGTAAACAAGAAACAACACTGCATTACTGTGAGAATTATGGAGATTAATGTTACTATAAAAGACTTGAGAGTGCTGGGGTTACAGGTGTGTGCTACCATGCCCAGCTACCATAAAAGACTTGAAAGAAGGGTTATACCCATCACATGCCTCCTTAATTCTTACAGTTTGGTCTTTGAAAAAGTCTGGTGTGGATTAGAGAAAGACAATGAACTACTGTAAACTTACCTATCAAACTAATTGAAGTTGATGTCTTCATGTAGTATCTCCATGGGAGCAAGTGAACGTAACATTTGACACTTCTTGGTAGGTAGCTATTGCCTTGAATAGTTATTTTTCTTCTGCACTAATTTTAAGGTTGACCAGAAGCAGAAGTATTTACCTGGCAGGGCCAATGGTATACTTCCAGTTTCACTTTACTATGTGATATATCTGCTGCTTTCTGACATCACACAGGTCACAAAATTATCACTTGTCCAATATTGTGTAAAACATCACAGTTTACAACTGTCTTGAGGAAATTGTGCAAAGTGGATCAATTGAGCAGAAAGTAACAAGCATTTTAGAAATATTGGAAGCAGGCTGGGGATTTAGCTCAGCGGCAAAAGTGCCTGCCTGGCAAGTGCAAGGTCTTAAGTTCGGTTCCCTGTGCCAGAGAAAAACCAAACAAACAAACAAACAAACAAACAAACAAACAAAAAAACCAGAGTTTATCTTAGAAATATTGGAAGCAATGTGTAAATGAGACCATAAATTCAAATTCTATGTCAGTCAGGGCCTAAATAGGAGGTAAAAGTTGCACAATAATTAGAGGAGAGTTTAATAATGAATTCTTAACTAGAAGAAGGGATTGAAGTAGTGGAGTATTTGATAGCAATTTGTGAAGATCATTTAAAAAATGTAGACATAGGAGATGTAAGAAAAAGTCTCTATTCCTAGGACTAAGATAAAGTAGTGTGGGAAAACAAATTATCTCTGGATTTTTACTGTTCTTATACAATTCTCAGTCTTCTGAGCAATGGAAATGTATACACGATAAGAGTGGGAATACTTTCATTTTCCTTATAAATATTTTACTTTTTTCACACAAACTGAAGTTTAGACCTATAGCTATTTTCCCCCTAATGGTGGAGCTAATTGCTTCTATGCAGTAAACGATCTTTTGTCTCCTCAAGAACCTAATCTTTAGATTTTTCACAAGGCATGTATGTTAGAGCATTATCTACCTGCATTTTGTATTTCAAGAGGGGAGAAACCTAGGGCCACAAAGAAATATCTAGGTTGTAAAAGCCATACACACTGGGTTTATTTTTCCCCTGGTGAAATTTATTTGCATAGAGTAAAGAATCCATCCTGTTCCAAGAAGAAGCTCTCAAAAAAGGAGAAAAATAGTTTCTTTTCCTTTTATAAAATGAAGATATTTCTATTTGTTGAACCCTTGAACACAGTATGATTCTGCTAACTGTGTGGTATATTTTTTCCAACTGGCCCTTATCATGCCATTGTGCAGGTTATCAGGCTTGGTGATGCTGCAATGTTATTCTGCTATTGTTTATTCAGTGAGCATAAGAAAAACTCTACTCTGATTCAGAAATATTACAAGTACATTCAAGTATACTTAATAAAGAAGAATATGAAAAACCTTGCAAACACACAAGGAAGAGGCAACTCCTCTTGCACAAAGGTTGGCCTGACCTCATTAGAGAGGATACAGCACTGACACACCATGTGTCAGAGATGTGAAAATGTGTCCTTCTAAGAGAATTGTTGGACATCCACACTCTGGGGTTTGCCAAAGATCTGCCTTCTAGTGTGCTAGGGAAAGCTATCCAGAGGAAGGCATCTTCTAGGGTTGTTCCACTATACAAAAAGAGATGCTGAAGAAAATCCGTGCTAGAGTTTGCCATGCACTACAGAAGCCAGATGCTGGTGAAGTCACCCATGCTGCAGGAATTTGGTATTGGTGAAGTTAATTGATGCTAAAGAAACGTGCCAAGTGGGTTGCTCTGAAATAGGAAGAGAAATTCTTTCATTTGATAATGTCTCTGCAGTGATTAGCAGTGTAAACCTTTTTTTTCCCTTGGTTTGATACCAGGAATCAAACTCAGGACCTTGCACTTGCTAGGCAGGTGCTTATGCCGCTGAGCTATATCCCCAGCCCTGTAAAAGCTTAACACTAAGCTGACTGTCAAGGGCCCAGCTTCATTTATTTCAAAGACAGCAGTGAACGGAATATATTAATAGTACATAAGGAAAGGTGTAAAATAAGGCCAATTATAGACTGCTGCTCCTAGTCAGGTGGGTATAACTGTTACTTAATTCATCTTTCCAAAATGGGTGTTTTAATATGAATCAGCTATCTTGGCTACTTTTCTCTTAGTTGAGACAAAATACTCAGCATTCAAAGTTAAAAAAAGGAAAGGTTTATTTGGCTTACAGTTCATAGAGGTTTCAGCCCATAGTCGACTGATTCCTAGGCAGGGTGGCATGGCAGAGGAGAAATAGTGCAGGTAGGCAATGAAAACCCTCTTTCTGTCCTTTATATTTTATGCAGGCTACCCATCCTAGGGTGCATGTAGTACTCATACCCTTAATCCTAGCATCACACACTCTAGATCCAACCACCTCTGAAAAATCCCTACCTTTGATGGCATGAGGCAGTGGGGGACATCTACACACAAATCATAACATCAATTGTTTTCAGATTTTAGACAATGGGCAGTGAATGACTGTGATTCTTGAAAGCAGAAAAATAAAAAATAATTGAGCTACATTATTACTTTTTGCCTAAAGGGACTTTTCAAAACATGGCAAAAGGAAATGGAGTCCAAGTAGAACATGGAGTTTTATTGAGCTATGGAGACAAACGTTCAGAGCTGCCAACATAACTGGAAATTCCAAGGCAGAGTATGGGAAAAGAGGAAGCTACATGAATTTGAGAAATATGTGGTGCTTCTTTTGAGTCTTTAACAGGATAATAAGCTATGCATACCTTGGGCCAGACACTAAAATGTTGGCAGAGAACAATTATGGGGAAATACAAGCTAAACAAAGATTCTATTGTTTGCACTTGGTTGTGAGACATGGATGTCTTTCCAGTTAGAGTAGAGGAGCTTAGCTGAATATTGTGAACTTTCAACTGAAATGTTAGTAAGGACATACACGGGGGAAATGCTATTTCAGCTGTAAATAAAGGCTGATGAAAGTTGCCACATGATACTTAGAAAAAGAGGCCAAAAGCCAGCTGTGATAGTGCATGCGTGTAATCCTAGAACTTGCTTTGGTTAGAGGCCAGCCTGGGCTATGTAATGAGTTCAAGGCCACTCAGAACTACATAGTGAGACTCTGTCTCAAAGAAAAAAACAACAAAGAAACCAAAATCAGAAAAAGGTATCAGTAGACTCAAACAGATTCACTAGTAACCTAAATATATTATGGAAAAATGATCAACACTCTTTAAAGGCAGAAAATTCAGCTTTTCATGCATTAACATCTCCAGTGTTCACGGTAAAATTGCTATATGGATGTAGGAGTAGAAAAAATATCACCTATAGTTAGAATAGTCATTCAAAAGGAGATGGAAATAAAGAGATTATGAAGTTAGCAGACAAGGATGTTAAAATAATTACATATGCTGTGAATATGTTCAAAGATTTAAAAAAAAATGGACTGTAATTAGGAGAGGAAAGGAAGTTATAAAATAACCAAGTGTAACTTGTGAGTATAAATGAAATAAAATATTTGTAATAATAATTTCTCTGGAAAAGATTAATAGCAGATTAGGAACTGCAGAAGAAATAATTACTGAACTTGAAGACATACCGTTAGAACTTTTTCAAAAGGAGCGGACAGAAATAAAAGATTGGAAACATTAAACTGAGCTTCAGCTACTTGTGGGAAAAAATGAGCAGCCTACTATGAAATTGTAATGTCAGGGAAAAACAATAGAAATAGACCATTACAGAAAAAATATGTGGGCAAATAATGATAGTGGCATTTTAAAATTTGATAAAAGTGATAAACCCACTACATAATCTATTTAGTACTATTATGAAAAATACTTGCAATTAACTGAGCAATTTGTAAAGAAAAGGGGTTTATTTAGCTTATAGTTCTAGATGTGCAAGAGCACAGTGGAACATATTTTTTTTAAAAATAAGTTTATGGGTACATTTTAGATGTGCATATGATCATATTTATCATAGGGAGTTTGTATGCATATGATATATATTTTGATTCCTCTTTTTTCCCAATCCCTTCTCCTCCTTTCAACCCATCTTCCTCTCCTTATTTACAAAACTTTGTTTCAATTTTATTCTTTTTTGTTTTTTCCCTTTTCCATTTCTTCCTTTCCCCCACACTCCCACCCTAGTTTCCCTTTCCTTTTGAGCAATTTCTTTCCTTTTCACAATATCTATTGTATGTTTTGGTTCTTACTTACTCTTTTAGTCTCTCAAACCAGGGAGACAATGTGATGTTTACACATGTGAGTCCAGTTTATTTCACTTAAGAATATGGTCTCAAGTTGCATCCATGTATTTAGAAATGCCTCAGATTTAACCTTCTTTATGACAGAATATTACTCCGTTATATTAAAACCCCCACATTTTCTTTATCCATTTTTTGGTTCATGGCATTTGGGTTGTTTTCAAGATTTAGCTATTACAAACTATGCTGCTATAAACATGGGTACACATATACTGTTGTGGTATGATATTTTGAATTCTTCTGGGAAAATACCTAGATGGGGAACAACTGCCCAGAATGGGACTGCTAATCACAGTTTTTCAGGAATCTCCACGCTGATTTCCACAGTGATTGCACCACTCTACACTCCACCAGCAGTGGAGAAGCGTTCTTTTCCCCCCACATCCTTCCAGCATTTGTTATTGGTTGATTTCTTGATAATAGTCATTCTTTCTGGAGTGAGATGGAATCTCAGCATTGTTTTAATTTGCATCTCTCTAATAACCAATGATGTTGAACATTTCTAATCCATTTACTTGCCATTTGTATTTCTTCATTTGAGAAGTGTGTATTCATCTCAGATGCCCATTTCTGGATTGAGTTTTTAAATTTGGGGAAAAAAAACTAATTTTTTTCTATTCTTTATGTGTTCTAGATATAAGTCCTTTGTTTGAAGGACACCTGGCTAAGACTTTTTTTGCACTCTGTTCGATTTTGCTGAAGGTCACATGGTAGGTGGCATTACAGTACTATTGGTGGAATCATGGGAGGAACACATGAGAAGAGAGAGCCTATGGTAAGATGTGAAGCAAGAGACTGGGAATGGCAATGGTCACTTAAAATAACAACATACTGTGATAACTAATCAGATCCCTTGTGATCTATATTAATCCCTTCCAAGAGAAGTGCTCCCATCATATAATTACCCTCACATCAGCTCTTAAAAGTTCTACCTTTTGATCTTGCCACCCAGGGGGCCAACCTTCTGGAACATGAAACTTTGTGGGACCTACTGAAACTATATCCAAGCCATAACACTCCTCAAACAAGAAGCTCAATGAAACAGGAAAGCAATAATTTCATGCACTCATTCCATATCCCAAAAAGACAGATCAAGATCAGTTGATAGACTCAATGGTGAAAAGAAAAGTATCTTAAAAACTACCAGAGAAAATGATTTAATTTGCATAGGAATATAAAAAGCAGTCAGGAGAAACTAGTTAAAATCACCATGGAAAGCAGTATAGAGACACCTCAAAAATTGAAACTAGAAATTCAATTTGACCCACAATTTCACTTCTAGGTATCTTACCTAAAGAAATAAAGATCTCATATTACAGAAAAGCATGCATATTTATGTTTATAGCAACACAGTTCATAATAGGTAAATCTTGTAAATGGCCTACATGTCCATCAATAGATGAATGGATAAAATGTGATATTTACCCACAGTGTAGTGTTACTCTGCATAAAGAAGGAAAAATGAGTCGTTTAAGGGAAAATGGATCTATCTTGAGACCATAGAATTAAGTAAAATAAATTAAAACCACTAGGTTAAACATCACATGATTTCTCTTACATGAGAAAATCAAAATATAAATATAAATAACGAGCAAAATAAAAGATAGATAATAGGAAGTAGATCTTTCTCAGATGGAAAGAGGCTCAAGAGATTGAGGAAGAGGAGAGAGGGCAAACCATGATAAAAAGGAATTAAGATGTATAGTGTGCTTGTGCCAGTCCCACACAAGGAATGTACCCATTATGTACTGCATAGTGTATACTGAAAAAAAAAAGGAAATAGCCTGAAGTCCACGGGAAAAAAAAAAAAAAAAACAAAACCAAAATTGATTCAGGAGAAAAACCAGGCAAAATTTCATCTTCATTCACGAAAAACTCTTAGCTATCGAAAAGTAGAAGAAAAAATTTTCAGTTATGGTGTATCATTGTAATTAACAGAGTGTCTTGTTTCTCCGAATGAGCCTTCTTCTTTCGCCCCTTACCTTTAGTATCGTCTTGCGTTTTTAACCCATGCCATGAGGCAAGAAGTTGAAATCAAAGGCATTAAGATTATAAAAGAATGGAAATAAAGCTTTGTAAATGAGGAAGGGAGCGGGGCTTGAAGGAAGGGAAGGGGAAAAAGAGAAGGAGCCCGGATACAACGTGTACAGATAGAAATTCCCTATGATGAATGTGATCATTATGTATATCTAAATTGTATCAGTAAACTTAATTTTAAAAAGAGTAAGTATAAATTGCCTTTATTTACACAAGGACTGATCGTATATCAAAGAAAAGCATTTAAAAAATGTACTACAACTAGTAAATGAATTTAGTACATTTTCAGAGCACAAGACCAGGGCAACTCATTCGGGACCCCTCCTGTGTCTCAGGAGCCGTTTCTATCCCCCATTCCTTTACTCCCATAAGTTTTCCTACTCTTAAAAAAAAAAGAACACAAGACCAGATGACCAAATAAATTGTACTTCTAAATATGAGCAACAATAGAAGGTCAAACAATTAAATATATTATTAAATTTCATTAAAAATTGTAACATCGTGTTACCTTTTACAAATAGATGAAGACGGCTACAGAGAAAACTATAAAATGTTGCTGAGAGAAGGGAAAGAAGGCATGAATAAATGGAGCTGTGTATTCTACACATGGAGCAGAAGACTAAATACTGGTAAGATGTCAATTCTCCCTAAGTTACTGTACAAATTCAAACAATCTCAATCAAAATTCCAGCTGGCTTCTAAAAATAGAAATTAAAACCCAATTTAAAACGTATTTGGGAATGCAAAATACCTGGAACAATCAACACAATTTTTGAAATGAAAAAATAGAGTATCAAGTCTTACCATAAATCTGCATTAATCTAGACAGTAAGAGCTATGGAATAATGTGTACATATTAATCAGTGTAATAATATGTACATATGGAATAATATGTACATATTAATCAGTGTAATAGAATGGAAAATATAGAAATAATTCCATACTGTTTTTTAGAAATAGGGCTAAGGTATTTTAATGTGAAAAGGATACTTTAAAATTTTGTATTAATTTTTTTGTCTTTTAATTTTTGAATTGTAAGAATTCTTTCTATATTCTGGATGCTTGACACAGATCACATATATGATTTATAAATATTTTTCCCATCAAGCGGATGTCTTCCCTTTTTTGATAGTGTTGTCTGAGGCTTGAACATTTTTAATTTGTAGAAAGTTCTATTTATTTACTTATTTTCTTTTGTTGTTTGTGCTTTAGATATCATACCTGAAGATCATTACCTAACCCACAGATATTTAAATGTAGGTAAATATTTTTTTCTTAAGAATTTTATGGTTTTAGGTCTTACTTTTAGGTTTTTTCATTCATTTCTATTTAGTCTGTGCTTATAATATAAAGTAGGAACTTGGGCTTCTTTCCCCCTGCAAATAGATGTATAGTTGTTTTTATGCCAAATGATGAACAAAGTAATCCTTCCTCATTGAATTTTCCTGACACCTCCACTAGAAGTCAGTAGCCAAAAGGTAAATGGATTTGTTTCTGTCTTTGAAATTCAATCCCATTGATATATATGTCTTCTTTATGCCTGTAGTGTGCTACACTGCATTTTTGTACAAAGCTTTTAAAATTGGGAAATGTTAGTATCCCAGCATTATTTTTGTTCTTTTTCAAAATTATTTTGGTTATATATTAACTTTTTCCAAAAGTTATAACCAACTTATAAAACTGAATTACATCAAAATGATAAAAGATTCAACTAATCAAGATATCACATCATCAATATCCGTGCACTTTATACCAGAATTTCAAATGGAATGAAACAAACTGATAAAGCTAAAAGGAAAAATAGGCAAATCCACAATTACATTGTGCTTATTGGTTATTTCAATACTTTTCTCTCAGTAATTAACATACCGAGTGTATATAAAATCAGCATGAATACAGAAGAAAAAGAAAATATTGAAGAATAAAAAAGAAACTATAATTTCAACTAACTTGACTTTATTGTCATTTATAATACATTTTATTTTAAAATGGCATGGAATGTATTCTTTTCAAGTGCTCATGGAGCATCCACCAAACATAGATGATTTTCTAGAATTTAAAAGAAGCGTTAATCCCACAGGTTCAAATTATACAGAATGTCTTCTATTGCCGAATGGGCTTGTATTAGAAATCAGTATCAGAAAAAAGTACCTAAATGTTTGAAAACGAAGCACTTACACTTTTGAATAACACATGGGTCAAAAAATAAAAAATAAAAAAGAAAATTGAAATGTATTTTGAATTGAATAAAAATGAATAGCAAACACACCAAAATTTGTGTGATACTGGTACAGCAGAATGTAGAGAGAACACATAACATTAAATTTTTACATATAACTTGAGAGGAATGAAGTAAGAATTATCTTTCCATCTCAACCTTCATCCTTTTGAAGTATACCATTCAGTATGTATTGATATGTATATTCTTTTTATTTATTTATTTATTTATTTTTGGTACCAGGAATTGAGCTCATGACCTCAGGCCTGCCAGGCAAGCGCTTATACTGTTGAGCTATACCCCTGGCACTTCCATCTCAAAATGCTGGATGTTGAAGGATTAATACAACGCAAGTGGATCCATCCCAATAGGTGCTAGTTGTTCACTTCTTTATATTGCACAATAATAGTCCATCATATGGGCATATTTTGGCATATTGAATTGGATTGTTTTCCTAATGATATATTTTGAAAGTTTGACAAAATTTCCCAGAAATCTACTGCAGCTGCTCTCCAAAATGTCACTGAAATTCTAGATTCTTATGACAGAGAGTGGAAGGAACTCAGATGTGTGAGAAGAGGAGGAAGCAATAATCCCCAAGCAAGAACCATCATGACTTACTCACACAATTATTATAATGATGATACAGTTATTTTAGATGTCAAAAATCTTTATTAAAGAAGAGGCAAAATGTAGCTATACTTAGGAAATATCTATTTTCTTAAGAAATTCCTTAAGCTCCTGTCAAATGCAAATTGTGTGAGGTGCTCATAGGCCTTCCTTGGGTTTGTTAATAGTAAGATCTTAAACTTGAGCACTGAAGGGCACTTGATTAAATTTAATCTGTTAAGGTTAAGATTGTAGGGAATGGTATTCTTAGAAGCAGCAGCTTACTGAGTGCATTTTCTCCCCAACATGATACCGACTCCACAACTTCATTTATGAAATATCAGCAATTTCCACCTCCTCTTCATACTGCACCCCATGAAGCAGAAATTACTGTGGTGTTATCTTTTATCCAGGTTGAAGGGATCAGTAGAGACAGCTTTTCTTCAGAGAATACTAGGTCAGAAGTGGAGAGTTAAGGTATGGGGCTTGAGTCCTGAGTTCTGAGGCTCCTTAGATCTTCATAAAGTAAGAGGTAATATAACCTGGGGAAAGTGAGAGCTTTGAATAAAGTTCAGGTGAGTACAGGAGAGGCTGAGAAAACTTAAGGATGACACAGTGGAGGGGGGCAGGTATGCAAAGAAGAAATGACTCACCGGCTGACGTCCAGCTCAGGGTTGTCTAAGTCTCTCCTGGGACCCATGATGTGCAGAAAAGCTGAGCAATTTACATCTCCACCCTGCTCATCCAATGTACTCTAAATCCTCAGCATCACAATTCATATGTGGATGATTCAGAGTTCACAGCCAGTGATGCTACAATGAGTCAGGAACAGAGTAAAAAGAGTGTGAGTCAGATGTTCCAGCTCTTAGGACGAAAGGGGAGGTTCTTGAATGCCTATAAGGACTTTGATGAAAAATGGATTGAAAGCAATGAAGGTCAGAGCAGAAACTCCAAAATTTTAGTTAACTGACAGTTCAGAGAAATTGTATGCTTCTCGACACCAGGGATTAGCCTGTACATTTCTTCATGTGCACCTAGCAATGTTTGGGTACATAGTGAGCATTCAAAAATCACTAGGGAATGAGAAACAAAGGGAGATGTGGAGGACCCTGTTTGACGAAGGACTGTTCGAAGCAGATTGAAAGAAACAAGCATGCCTGCCCCGAGGTCTGTTCCACAGCCAACAAAGCCAGAGTAGAGGACTATCTTCCTATGGCTAAAGAGAATCTGGTAGTGACATTCTTTTAGAAGGTCAGGCAGAGTCATCCTTTTAGAGTGAAACAAGGACCTCCAGCCTTGGGCTCCTGGTGCACTGAGCTGTTGGCTGTTGGCTGATATAAATGTTTTCAAATGGATCTGGGTCTTCTCATTCCTGGAATATGGGCTGCAAAGTTTGGGATGCAGGCTGTAATGGTAGTTTTTAATAATTAAGTACCATTGATTTCTCAGCCAAAGGTCATTCCCTCTCCACCATTCAGAATCTCAGACTCATGGTACCGGTGTGCAGGGTGAAAAATCATTCAGCCCGTCCACCTCCCACCTTGTGAATGTACACCCTAAACATTCTGAGCTCTGTGACAGAAGCTCCCACTAAATAAAGGGATATTTAGCACCTCATTAAGATGTTGTGTATGGCCACGTAGTTGCTGGTGTTGGACTCTGACCAGACAGATAGGAGAGTTAATGTGGTGGGTTGAAGAATATGTGAAGGAAAGAAACTGCTAATAAAAATGTACAGCTTCCTTTTTTTAACCTGACATTTTGTTGGATAAATATTTTCCTGCTTTCTCTCTCTCTTAGAATTACAAAAGAAAGGGTTTCTTTCTCTGGATAGTCTATTACTTACTGTGTGAGCTTGATTCTACTGCTGGAGAAACGTCTGCAGAAATTTGCAACTTGTTAAACATTGGCTGACTTCGCTCCTATTTGCAGACTCCTTTTCTCTGGTTACCAAGTACGAGAGCAAAGAATTAGTTCCCATTGGGCCTGGAACTGGTAAACAAGGTTTGTACAATGGAGTTACAATATTAACTGTGAAGTCATGGAAACCTTCTCTATTCCAGTGGTCTTTGGTGCTGGGGTTAAGCATCTCCTCAGGCCCTCACTGGGCTCTGGTAAGAAGTCATGTTGAGGAAAATTATCCAGCAGTGACAGTTTGGGAAGGCACATCCCAGACTGTCTGGGACAGGAGTGAGAAATTTGTGGAAATGAGTTCTATAAGGGCTGCCTCTTTGTGGAAGTAAATCAGTGGAAGGACTGATTGACTATTTTAGATTCTGGGTCTTAGGTATATGCTCTACCCCTGAGTTATGCCCCCTAAAAGACTGCCTGAGTTGAAGCACAGGTTTTACTTTTTCTTCTTTTATTTATTTATTTATTTATTTATTTATTTATTTATTTATTTATTTATTTATTTTTAAGACAGGGTGGTTATGTAGTTCAGGCTGGCCTTGAACTCACTAAGTAGCTCAGGCTGGCCTCAAAGTGGCAGCAATCCTTCTGCCAAATGTTGGGAGTGCCAATGCACACCACTATACCTGGCTATCTTTGAACTCTGGTATGAAGTATTTTATATCACTAAGCCCCATCCAGGGACTCAGAAACAAATGCAACTGGTATTTGAATGGCATCATTGTTAGAAACTCTTCCTTTTATTTCTAGTACTCTCATTAATCAGCTTTTTATTACCTTAAGCAGTAGAGAACTAAGGAATAAGGCAAAATACATATTTTGAACATCCAGAATGATGTCACAAAATAAATCTACGTTCAGCAACAGGAGTCCTCAATTCCTGACCTACCAGTCTGCACCGGTTATGAGTGGTGGGCGGGGAAGTGAAACTTCATCTGTATTGACAGCCTTTCCCTGTTGTTGTATTTCCACCTGACCACTGCCTCCTATCAGTTCAGAGGTTGTATTAGACTCTCATTGGAGCATGGACTCTACCGTGAGCTAGGCACTGGGGGAGTCTAAGGGGTGTGCTTCTTATGACAAGCTAATGTAACATGGATAGAAATAAACTGCACAGTGTAATAACAGAAATAAAGTGCACCATAAATGTAATGTGCTTGAATCATCCACACTTCTCCTGCTCATGGAAAAATTGTCTTTAATGGAACTGGTCCCTGGTGCCAAAAAGGTTGGGGACTGCTGATCTACAATGCATTTGTGGTGTTCTCTTCTGGGATTAGTTTGCTAAGAGTTTCATTGTGAATGGACGCAGAATTTCTTGAAAGGCTTTTTCCGTATCTCTTGAGACAATGGCATGGTTTTCATTTCATTTCTGTAATTGTGGTGGATTAAATTGATTGATCTTCAAGTGTTAACCATAATTTTTATTCCTAGAAAAAAATCTAACATAATTGTGATGCATAACCAGGTTGGAGTGTTGCTGCTGGCCTTGTCAGATTTGCTATTGTATTATGCTCTTACCAAACAAATGAGAAAAAAATTCTTTCATTTTTATTCTCTGAAGAAGTATTTGTAAGATTTTTTTTTTTAAATGGTGGTAATCTGGGTCAGGTATTTTCTTTGTGGAAGAAGTTTAACATACAGTAGACCTCCCCCTTACTCACCTGTGATATGTTTCAGTATCACAAGTCCTATAGGTGTCAGCCTATATTTTCCCCTACATATACATACCCATGATAAGGCTTAATTTATAAATTAGGCAGAGTAAGAATTAGCAGCAATAATTAATAATAAAATAAAACAATTATAACAATATACTGTAATAATAGTTATGCAAATATAGTCTCTCTCACCATATTTTACTATATGTCTCCTTTAAAAGAAGCAAGTGTTTGGGCTTCTGTTTGGCCAATCTGAATTGCCAGCATCAATCCTTATGCTTTGGGCCATTATCAAGTAAAACAAAGGTTACATAAACACAAGCACTGGGATACCACCACAGTTGGTCTGATAACTGAGTTGGCTACTAAGTGACTTGTTATGGTTTGTGTCTGGATGTCCCCCTAAAGCCTCATGCAGTCATGGGGCGGGCTTCTAGAGTTTATGATTGATTCATGGTCTAATGCTGGAATTATGGATGTGAGTGCTACACCTGCCCTGGGGCTGGTAGTTCACATTACAAAGTAAGGGAAGGAAAGAGGTTGCTTGCCACCACTCCTCTCCTTTAGCTCTTGCTGCCTTTGCTGTCTTCTGCTGCCATGAATGGTTGCCCTGTGCCATGTGCCACCCTGCCTTGGAGCCAACCGAGTATGGACTGAAACCTCCACAGACTGTGAGCTAAATAAACCCTTCCTTCCTTAGTTCTGGGTGTCAGGTATTTTGTCTCATCAATGAGAGAAAAGTAGCCAAGACATAACTAGTAGGTGGATTGCATATATAGTGTAGCTGTATTAGACAGAGGAATGACTGATGTCTTCAGTGGGACAGGGGTGGATAGTGAGAGATTTCATCATATTACTTAGAATCAAAAAATTTAAAACATATGGATTGTGAATTTCTGGATTTTTTTCTTTCTTTTTCAATTTTTATTTTTTTTTTTACTAGTATATGGTTGCAATACATAAATGGTTATACTCCTATTATGTACATAACACATCTCAATTCCTTTTCATTCCCTCCTTTCCTGCTGTCTTCATCTTTTCATCCTCCTCCCATTTGCAAAAGATCTATTTTTCTACTTCCTACTACCTATCTTTTATTTCACACTTTATTTATATTTTGGGCTTGTCATATAGCATAAACCATATGATATTTAAGCATGTGTGTTTGATTTATTTCGCTTAACATTATGGTCTCATAATGCAACCCTTTTGCTTACAGATGACTCAAGTTTATTCTTCTGCATTCCATTATACTTAATGGTGTATAATAAATAGCACCTTTTCTTTATACAGTCATCTGATAATTGACATATAGGCTGCTTCCAAAATTTAGCTGTCCTGAATTATGCTACTATATAAATGGGTAAGTATGTATCACTGTAGTGTGTTGTCTTTAACTCTCTTAGGAAGTACTTAGCAGGGGAACAGCTGGGTTGAGTGAAATTTCTGGTTTTAGCATTTTGAGGCATTTCCATACTGATTTCCAAAGTGGTTGTACTAGTTTATATTCCCACTGACAATGTATAAGGGCTTCTTTTTCCTCACAGCCTTGCCACCATTTGTTATTATTTGATTTCTCGGTGATAGCCATTTTTTTCTGGAGTAAAATGGGAAATCAGTGTTGTTTCAATAAGCGTTTATCTAATGGCCAGCTATTTTCTTTTTTCATGTATTTGTTGGTCATTTGTACGTTTTTCTTCTGAGAGTTGCCTGTTCATTTCACATGCTGTTTCTTTGACAGCTACTAAGGATGTTTATTTCAGTGTTATTTTGTAGCTTCAATAGTTACCTATTTTAAAAATGTTTTCATCTTTTCTTGGAGGGGTCTAATTTTGTTTGCATTCTTTATATATTCCAGATATTAGTCTCTTTCCGAGGAGTAGCTGGCAAATTTTTTCCCCATTCTGTAAATTCTTCACTCTATTGGTTCGTTTGCTCTACAGGAGCTGACATCAGCTGACTGTATGTAATTGAAACAATGGAAAGCTAAAGTATAGATCTGGGGTGGGATATTATATGCATTTAATTTCTTTAATTTAAGGTAATTCAGATTTTCTACATTTTCTATGCTAGATTTTGAGAATTCTCTATTTCTAGGTTTGTCTCATCTAAAAATTTCAAATTTTTGATATACATTTTTAACAGGATCTTTATGATTTCTCATATATCTATAAGGTCGTAATTTATGTTTTTCTGTGTTTTCTTTTTTTTCTTGATCTGACAGGTTGAGGCTTATGAAATTCATTAATTTTCTAAAGAAAAATCCCTTGGCTTTGCCAATCTCTATTTTTATGCTTGCTTTCTACTTTTCCAATATTTGTATTTGCCTTATTACAGCATTTTCTTTAGGTTTAAATTGCTATTTTTTTTTGATTTATTGATTTATAAACTTTAGTTGAATAAGATGACAAAAGGCATAGTTGATTAATTTTCATCTTCTTTTCTAACATGTACATTTGTAATTCCCTATAACCACATGGTAACTCAATGTCAGAACATTTTATATGTCTTATTTTTATTAATTTGAATAATTATTTTCTAATTTTTAGTGAGATTTATTTTTTACTCATTGTTTAAGAAATATTCTTAATTTTATCACATATCACAGTTTCTAGCTTAATTCCTTCATAAATTGACAATTTACACTATATATTTCTAATCTTTTAGAGATTTTCTTTATGGCTTTGCCCATGACCAATTTTGGAAAATGTGTGCACTTGAAAAAAGTGTGTATTCTGCAATTTTATGAGTGTGGGTATGTGTATATAAATAAATTCTATCATGTTTGCTAATGAGGTGTTTAAGTTTTCTATATCCATACTGATATTTTTGCCTACTTATTGTATCAGCTTCCAAAAGAAGTGTGTCAAAATCTCCCACTTTGATGTTCCAGGTGTGGCACAGAAGCACAGTGAGAACTGCTGGATCTGAGATCTTAAAGATTCGGATAAAGATAATGGAGGAGCCTGGGTTGATACCCTATATGGATGGATGATCTATTTGCTAGCAGCCTGCTCCTACACAAGCTCAGAATATTCATGAGAGTCTGTGAAACTGCTACAACTAAGGAAAGAGAGAAGAAAAAAAACTTAGGTACACTGGGTTCTTTATTTTCCAAAGCTCCATGAGATGGAGCTTAAAAAAATACAGAAAAAGAAATTTTTATTGTACTACTATTTTAATAGACTGAGGTTCATATCTATTATGCAGGATTTTAACAGAAAACATCATAGATTTTGAGGGACTTAATTTCCTGCAAATAAATGTATGCTAAGCAGTGCATAAGTGAGACATATTGAAAGAAGTCATTATAGTGTGTACCAAGTAATGAACTGAAAACCATTAAGATGTCTTTACATATTTACGTCATAGGGAATCTGAAGAATTGCATGACAGTCCTGTTAAAAGGTTACATTCTATAGCCCCAAATCCTGCAAAAGTGTCCCTCCCAACCCCAGAATGCTCATGTCAGTTTTTTTTACTTTCTCACCATTAGGAGGTAGAGAAACTGCTCCTGGAAGTTTTCTCTCAGACACTCTCCTCTAGTCAAGTGGCTTGGTATAAACACTGCTATTTGTTAAGCTTTTATGAGCTCGAGGAGAAGAAAATTTAAAAGGGAAATAAGCAAATTTTTCAAATAATATTTTATTTAAACGAAACACTGAAGGAATGTCCTGAGGCCATGGCTTAGTAGTTTTGTAGTATAAAAACGTGTTTTTAATCTGATAAATCAGTAATAAAGATAGTTTCCCTTTAAAGATGTATTTACTTATCAAAATGTAGCAAAATGGAAAATTTGACTAATCACTGGAAAAAGTTACATTTCACTCACTGCTCTGGGGAGCCTCTTAGGGTTACATCAGGTGGTTAAGAATGGCTTCTTTATAGGTGCATGTGGTTCATGTGCTCTTCTAGCGCTTCGCTTCAGGGTCTCCAATAAGGAAGGATTAACTATCCAGGAAGGGAGATGCTCTCTGAGGGTGGAAGCTGAACTGACCTTGGAGAAGTACAGTCAAGAGGAATAAAGAATGAACTCTTATCAGCAAATCCCAGAAGCAAAAAGATTAAACAGAAGTAGGATATCAGGGCCGATCTTATTCTCAAGAAATTATCGATGTCTCCTGTAATACAGGCAATTCTAAAAAGTTATGTAGGATGTCTTCTTCTCATATTTGAGTTTATTTTTGTTATTTCTGAGAAAAAATATTATTTATTGTCCATAAGTGTGATTTGTTCCAAGTTAACTTGGCAAAATGAACCAGCTGGGCTACAAGTGTTTTAGAAGGATAAGGAAATATGATAGAACACCTGGCTCCACAGGTCCCTCGCACAAGAGCCAAAAATATTGAACAAAGGAGCTGAGTGGCTTTAATTTGTAAGATTGTGAGAAAGATCCAAAATATGCAACCTGTTGTGGTCAGTGATGGCATTTTTGTGATAGAAGATAAAAGAATAATTAAATAGGTGGCTGCATGCAAAGGAGGAGAAGTGGCAAGAGGAGAGAGTAGCGGTCTGATTTTTATCTTTATTTCTCCTCCTTCTGACAGTTGTCTGATTTGAGGGAAAGGATTTTCATGCCTGTTATTGCCAAGGGTAGTACTTGCTGTGATGGAGGTTAAGACTGTGGAGGGGACCAAGAAGGAACTGACCTGCTTGACCTCATTTTATTGTGCAAAAGATGTTAGAGCAGCATGAGCTTCTTTAGACAGACTGATATGATGTTGCCTTATTTTTGGTTTTCTGTTGCACAGAGAGCTCAGGAACTAGCAGGTGCAGACTCAGGTACTCAAATCAGCACTGAAGTTTTTGCTGCTTCTCATGACTGGAAAAGTCTCACTCTTCTGGTTTAGAAAAACAAAGACCCTATGTCTTTTGAGTTAAAGAAGCCTGGACACTTCCAGCAAGGAGAAAACTGGTGGTTTTAGTGGAACGGACTGATGGCATGAGGTCTACAAAGTTCCTGAGGGAAGGAAAAACCTGAGAGAACTGACATATATCCTGGGGATTTCCCCTGTGTGGAAAGAACTTTGAGGGATTCAACAGATGAGATAAGCTATGAGCCAGAGGTTCTGTGGGAGAGACAGGCAGTTTATTTCCCAGAGTAGCTACTGGGCAGCAGGACTGCAGCAAGGGTTCCCTTTTCCCCAAAGGTGCCGTTGAGCTTATAGTCCAGCCCAGAACTCTGCATGGGCAAAGATGCACCAAAGGAAAACTAGTTTTCTAATATTTGGTAGCAAACTCACAATTGTTCAGTCTGCTCACTGGAGGACACAGCCCACCCCTGCCCCTTTGGTGATCTCTTCTTTTTACTCTTTATCTCAACTCAGGAACTGAGATGTCTTTGCTCACTTACCTTTACTTGAAATATAAGCTTATCTATTTTTCCCATAATGCATGTTCGAGTGTTCCTATCATTCTCTTTTCTAGTACCTCTATTTCATTATTTTCTCTTTATAGGAAAAAGACTCACATCTTATCCCTCTTCCTTGTTGAAAGAAGCTAGCAGTTTTATAACAAAATTCTCATTATATTCCTAAGAGACAGGCTAGATGGTGTGTGCTGTGTAATCCTCAATCATTTTTTTAACATTCATAATTTTCTTTGAATGTTTTTAATATATCTCTTGGATAGTTGTATGCTAATTTACTTTAAGTTGCACAGCATATAAAGTATAACTGTTAAAATACAGAAAATAGAGCATTTAAATGGAGTTCAATTTGAAATACATAACCTTTGATACTATGGAAATGTAAATAAAGGCAGTGCTTCTCAGAGTTAGGTGTGACCATGTGACCACATTCAGGCCAAGGGATCAATGTGAATGGAAGTGAGGCATGAACCACCCAGTCATGGCCTTGTAGGGAAGAGGTATATTGTTTCCTTGCTCCTTTACCCCTTGTCATACAGATGAAGATGGGGCTTCCATAATAGATACTATGATAAAATCCTCATGACAATGTCTAGAGAAAA
Organism: Chinchilla lanigera; assembly: GCF_000276665.1. Lineage (NCBI taxonomy): Eukaryota > Metazoa > Chordata > Mammalia > Rodentia > Chinchillidae > Chinchilla > Chinchilla lanigera. The sequence goes on along the minus strand of NW_004955468.1, from coordinate 11,288,148 downwards.
AAATAGAGGGGCCCAGGTCTCCAAATTCTAGAGCCACCACATAGCATTAGGCTAAAATTCTTCTTTAAGCCAGTACTATTTTGAAATCTCTGTGCTCTGAGAGCTAAGATGATGTTCTAAAGGATACAATGAACTCTGGTCAGAGCTCACCTGACATTTATCCTTCTGTATTAATCATCTTATTTTTAAAGAGAGAAATACAATAAAAACAATGATACAGAATTTCAAAACATGATAGTAGGAAATTAACAAGGGTTAATGTATTGCATATTGTTACCTTCAAAGTAGTTGCTTAGATTACAAGATATAGGTATGCAAAATGGATCAAACAATGTAAGCAGAAACCATTCTTTTCAGTGAACTAACAGAAATTAGTAGTATAATTATTTTAGCTATCTTGTATTGTATATATATCATCTATTTATTTGTTATTTGCATTTCTTCATTTGAGAAGTGTGTATTCATCTCACATGCCCATTTTTCAATTGAGTCTTTGAATTTGGGGGGGGGTCTGATTTTTTTCAATTCTTTTTTTTTTTTGTTTTGTTTTTTTTTCCGGTACCAGGAATCGAGCTCATGACCTCATGCTTGTCAGGCCGGCGGTGTGCTGCTGAGCTAAATCCCCAGCCCCTGCTTCAATTCTTTATATGTTCTAGATAGAAGTCCTGTGTCTGAGGGACAGTTGGCTAAAATTCTGTCCCACTCTGTGGGTTTTCTTTTCACTCTGTTGGTGATTTGTTTTGATGTGCAAAAATTTTTTAATAAGATGAGATCCCAGTTGTTAATTCTTTGAAGTATTTCCCATGTAGTTTGATATTTGCTCATGAACTCTCTGCCTACCCCTGTGTCTTCAAGATTTCTACCTATTTTCTCTTCCAGTAAATTGAATTTATGTTTTAGTATTTAGATCCTTGATCCATTTTGACCTTAGTTTACTGCATGGTACACATGGGTGTAACTTTACTCTTTGGCATGTGGAAAGCCAGTTTTCCATTAAATTAAAAAGGTTGTCTTGCTTCCAGTGAGCACCATTTATTAAAGAGGCTATCTCAGTCACCTTTTTAATAACTGGAACAAAGTACTTGACACTCACAGCTTAGTGGAGATGTTTATTTTGGCTTAGGGTTTCACAGGTTTCAATCCATGGTTTGTTGACTCCAAACAGAAACAACATGGCAGAAGGGCCTGGCAGAGGAAAGCTGTTTACTTCATGGTAATTGGAAGTGAACAGAAACTAAGAGAATCGCAGAGAGGAAGAGGCTGGGAACCATAATAGATCTTTCCAGGTCATGTCTCTGATGACCCATCTCCTCCAATCAGGCCACACCTCCTAGTAGCACATTTAGCTATGAACTCATCATTGGATTAACCCACCAATGAAGTCAGCATTTCCATGATCCAATCACCTTCAGAAAGCCCCATCTCTGAACGCATGAAGCTTTTGGAGGACATTTCAGATCAAAGTGTTTCATCTTTTCAACACAGAAATCTCATTCTGTTGTGGTGTGTACCTCTCTCACATGCCTGTGTGTGTCTCAGTGGACAATGACCTGTGTCTCTTCAGCTCCAGAGTCCAGTCTAGTCTGAAAGTGATTTCAGTACCCTAATCAGTGAGATTCTTTGAGGCAGATCCAGGCATTGACCAGCCTTTGTCCATGGACTGAGAGGGAAGCTGTGCTGTAGAACTTGTCAAGAAAAACTGCAGCCCACTGGGTAAAAGGGCCTCATCTGGCCCCTGTACAAGGAGTCTTATGAATCGTAAGTTAAAACAGTGTTTTGATTAAAACTTCCTACAGATAGATACCACATGATCCTGTGCTTCAGACCCTGGGACCCTCTGTCTTTTCCCCTAACCCTTAACATCCCCCTTCCAAAGACATTACTTAAATATACATTTTTCTTCTGCCATTGTTTTCTCATTTGTAGGAGGGACACTTTGACTTGAACTCTGAGGTCCCCGCCATAGCTGCCATCAAACACAGCCTCATGACCTCCAGATTACAATTGGTGAAAGTTATTCAAGTCACTTCTGAAAGGACAACCTTATATGTGTTCCTGATATCTGATTTGGTCCTGAAACCTGCTGTTAGTTAATGAGATTTCAAGTCTTTCTGTCAGATAATATTCTAACTAATAAACACCCCTATTTTCCTTTCTCAGTCATCCTGATAGAACACTGACTCAGGTATTTTTGCTCAGTGCTGGAGTATATTATAAAAGTCTTACAAATCATCAAAACCTGTGCAGATGTAGCTGGACTTTCCACCATCACTCAGGATGCCTGCTCACAGGTCTAGCCCCTATGTGTCCCCAGCCCACCAGTTCAGGAATCGGTACCCGTCCTTTCCAGTGCTCACAAAGGCTCCAGAACATTCTCTTGCTCTTCAGATGTCCTAGGACTAGGTGAGTATTCATAGCAAACTGATGAGAAGCCCAACATTCTGGTACAGGCTTTGACAATATTCTTATAATGAATAATGAACAACCAAAACCTCTGAGACAAAAACTTTCAAAAGTTATGTTTATCCTTTATTGGGAAACATATAAAACATATATATAATATATCTATATCATCTATATGTATATGTATATGTATATGTATATCTATATATCTTTGTAGAGGTGACATAGTCCAACCAATCCAGGTAATTTGTTGCATTAAGGAATGTTTTCAAATGCTCCTCCAAAGTTCTGAAATAATTATATAATCTACTATATCTATGAGAGGATTATTAAAAAGTTTATGTCTCTAAAATCCTCCATCTGCTTTTGGAAAGTATTCAGACTCTGGGGATGAAGCGTGTTTCTTAAGTGAAAATTTAAATTGGAACAAATATATGACAGATGTTTTTATTCTTATCTGTTAATACTCACATTTGAAGCCTAACACTGAAAATTGCTGATGCCAAAGCAAGTGCTCTAGGCTATTCTGAACTTGGGATATGGTGTATTGGTCATTTATCCATTTGTTTGGTGTCTGTAGGGAGCCACAACAGATTGCTTCAAGGGCAGGGGCATCTGAGGAGCATAAAGACACAACCCCGCTATCTAGGGTAGACATACAATGGGGTGCACTTATATAAGCATGACTTGGCATAGACAACCTTGCATGCACCACATGGTTAAGTTAATACACAAGAGTTAAAACATTGTGTTGCTGTTCTTGATGATGTCAGCTCCATGTGCTTTCTTTTCTGGGGGACCTCACCCATAAAAACCCCCTTTAGCCTCTCAACAGTGTCATATTTTGTGGCACCTAATTGAGTAACTGAGTCAACATCATTCTGTGTGTGGAAGACCCACTTATGGAGGCTTGCTGCCAGAATGGTTTAAAAGAACAGGAGGGAAGGATTTCGACTGATCTTCTTTGGAGGAGCTTTGTTGTGGCTGCTTTTGTTCAGAAGAGTTTGGTGGTTTTCTTCGAAGGAGTTTTGGTTGCTTTCTTTCTTTGGGGGAACTTTAATGCTCATCTTCATCTTGGGCGTTGTCTCCTAGTTTCCAGTGCAGATCCCTCAGCCTTCTGGGTCAGATCCTTCAGCCTTTTGGCACAGAAACTTCAGCTTCCAGTCCTGGTTCTTGGGCCTTTCTGGTGCAGATCCTCCAGTCTCCTATCTTGGATCCTTTGCCCTCTTGATGAGGACTTGCACAGGACATTTCTGTGGGCTCCAAATCCTCAACTGGATCCTTTGGGTCTCCAGCTGAAAGACAGAAATCTTGAACTTTTCTGTATCTGATGCTAGTAAGCATTGACTAATACTCTAAATTTTCCAGCTTACTCATTATCATCACGATAGTAAATGCATTAGAACCTTGATATTCAGATGTGCTGTTAAGCAGTATTTAACATTATCTGTTACATCATATATGCTTTACTTTGTACTCTTTGCTAGAGTGTTCCTGAAAATGTGGGAATTTTCATCCAGTTAGTAATACAATACTAGACTTTTGTTTGAAGAATCTCTTTTAATTATGTTTGAATTTCTCATGCACTGGGAAATCACAGAATAAGAAGGTGTCTACCTTAGTTTCCTAGCACCGTACCTGAACACTCAACTTTCTCCCTCTCTTTCTCTCTCTCTTCTGTTCTTTCTCTTTCTAGTCAAATGAGGTGATAAGAACTGCCTCCTGGGATTTCTGTCACCTAGAAGAGGTAAACACTAACTCAGAGTAAAGTAGGTGATCAGTGCTGTTCTCTGCCTCTCTGATGAGCAGAAACCAGAGCTCCAGGCAGCTGGCATATCAGACCCAGAAGCCAGAGCAGCATATGAGGCCATCTTTCTTGCCCCAGTCACATATTCTCCAGAAACTTCCTGTTCACTATAATACATCTCAGTTTTAGGTAGCCATTAGTGATGGTTAATTTTGATTGTCAACTTGATTGGACTAATAGACCCCTGGAGAAGTGATTGGATTGTGAAGGCACCAATCTCACATTGATGAGTTCATAGAGGCATGGTCTATGAGGAGATGGACTGGATTGGAAGAAATGGGACAGTAGGTCTTGGGTAATGTGTGTGGACATCAGCACTTTCCTCTGTGGCTTTTCCACTTTTTTATGCTTCCTGGCTACGATGACATGAGCAGCTTTGTTTCTCCATGATGTTCCTGCCCCGGGGCCACCTGACCTTGGACTAAGACCTCTCAAATTGTCAAATGAAACAAAGAGGAACAGGAAACTTACCAATGCAGTCTTTATACTTGAGCCACAGCCTATTAGGGAATTTTATGGTTGAGATCTACATGCCTTTCATAGACTGCTTGATATTTGTGGCCTTCTGCCTTGGACTTGCCATGGATATCTATTTATTTTGGATAATTTTTTTTCCTGATAGCCCACCAATGTGAGGTAGCTAGGAAACTGTTCTAGTGGTCACTCAGAGGCAAGCTTGGAATTTTAGGTAGCACAGATAATCCTGCATTGGGATCCTAACTGCATTGCTGTACTGTGCAAAAATTCCAGGAACATAATTCACAATGAATTTCATAGAAACCTAGAGTACTGATTAATAGAAAAGGTGCTACAGCCAGCCTTCAGGGTTTGTATTCTATCTCAGCTACCTACAACTGTGTGATTTGGGGAAAGTTTTAATTCTTCCAGGTGCCTCAAGTTCCTTCACCTGGGGATGGTATTAGTGTGTATTTCATAGGGTTGTTATGAGGATTCAATGAGTTATATTAATTGTTTAGAATAGTACATAGTAAGGGTAATATAATGTTTATTTTTGCTGTGCTAGAGTTGTATTTTTGACCTAGTCAATATGTGGATCTACCTGAGTCCAGGTGGAGCTGAGGAAGGAGCTTTCTGTTATAGAAGGAATGCAAAGGGGAGATTCACATGGTATTGGGGCTCTGATGTAGTGGGATGATGTAATAGTTGATCAACTTTGCAAGCCTGATTATTGTGCTAAGAAGGAATTTGCTAAGTTCTGTTCAAAGCGACCCTATTTCCTCTGACATATAACCTTACATCTTGTCTGTCAACCTTAGGAAAAAGTAAACCCTGAAATTCTCCCATAATGCAAATAAGTTATTTCTACCCTCAGTAGCTATTCCTTGGGGAATGAGTCCTGACATAAATAAAAGATCAGGCTAAGGAAAGTAGGGAAAATCCATGCTCTTTTTTCCCTTCCAAGGACAGGAAGAAGATTAGAGATATAGAGGAGGGCCTGAAATTCAACATATGGGTAGGTCTTCAGCTCAAGGTAGGCAGGGGGAATATTTGAGAAGTAACTGCAATGTCAAAAACAAGGTGTTCCTGCTGTAGACCTGATTTGGAATGTCTGCTCTGTCATGCAAGAAACTCCAGGCTAAGACTGGACAGCCCAGTCTGGGTAAAAGACCAGAGCAGACAGGTCTAAAAAAGAAGACACCATCATATTTTTTAAGTCAAGGGTCTCCTAGAAGTTGTGGTAAGGAAATTCAACTCCACACTGGCACTAGACCACCAAATCAGGAGAAGAATGCCAAACTACAGGCCTGGAGGAGGATGCGGTAGACACTCAGAGATGGGAGTCAAGCCAAGAGCTCTGGAAGACATGGCTGATAAACCATGGGGGCATTACACGAGTGAAAAGAGGAGAGCATCTGTTTACCAGGTACACACCACAGGCTGCAGCATGTGTGTGTGTGTGTGTGTGTGTGTGTGTGTGTGTATACGCACACGCATGCAGAAACTTTCCTTGTATCTAGATAAGCCAGAAGACAAGTAGTCCAGAGAGCCAGCTATTGTTCCATTTCCATCTGTCTATCTACCTAGTGATTTATTTAGCTTATACAACTGGGGAGGATGGCTGGCAAGTCCAAAATCTGTTAGGCAGCCCAGCAGGCTGGAGACACAGGAAAAACTGCAGTCTGAGTCCATGTTTGGTCTCCTGACAGAACTCCCTCTTCCTCCAACGAGGTCACTTTCCTATTAAGACTTTCAAATGGTTGGATAAACCCACCCACAGTATGAAAGATAATGTGCTTTGCTCCAAGTCTACTGATTTGAATGTTAAGTGCAAATAAGATATACCTTTATGGAAACATCTACAATAATGTTTGACCAAATTTCTGCATACCATCGCCTAGCCAAGTCGATACATATAATTAATCATCACAGGATGCCAGCTAGCAAGAGGGCAGTAATAAAGTGAGCAAGAGAGATTGGGAGGCAGTGAGTACACACAGAGATAGAGAGACCCTGTTCTCTCTTCTACTCCCTGATTCACCACCTCCATACATCCCACTACCACTCAGATGCTGTGTTGGAAGAGTGATGGTTGGGGAAGGCTGACTGAGAGAGGAAAATTTTTCTCCAAATTAAGAGGCTACCAGTTAACTGTTCACCTTAATATATAGGGCTAGAACTAAATTAACAAGTCATTAATTTATTTCTGCTAATCAATAAGTAGCAAGACTCTTTCTGAGAGGCAGATTAGTTATAGGCAAAACAAAGCATTTGTATTTTCTATGCATATCTGAATTTGTAGTATGAATGAACTCAGTGATTGCTCTGTACAAATTAAATGAAAAGTTCAAGCTTCTTTCTCCTTTTCTATTTCCTTAAGGAAGAAAGGATGAGTAGGGGGATCATAACTGAGTTTTGAAGAAAGTGAGGCAGTTTTGTATGATATTAAACTGGTAGATATATATTATAAATTTGTCAAAACTTATAGCGTGTATAATAACAAGGGAATATTCTTTAAATATTCATGTAAACTTTGCTTGGTAGTGAAGTGAATGCCTTGATATTGGTTCAAGGATTGTAACAAATGTACCCTGTGGTGTCTGTTGGTAATGACAGAGGCTATATATTTGGGGGTGCGAAAGAGAGTGGATAGAAACTTTACTTTCTTTTCAACTTTGCTTTTAGTCTAAAACTACTCTAAATTATAGTTTGTTAGCTCATCATGATTAAAAATGTACATACTCTGAGGGGTTGAGGCAGGAAAATCACAAGCTTGAGCTCAGTATGGGGAACTTAACGAGTTAGTGAGACCCTGTCTGAGAGGGCTGGGATTACACTGTTAGTATCTTGGGTTAAACTCCCAGTATCACAGATCAATGAGGGGACAAAGAATGAACCTAAGCAAAACAAAATGCCATGCCCACTCTCTTTCATTATCTCTTACAAATCTTTTGAAGATGAAAGACAGTCCAGTGTACCAAAATACCTGAAAAAAATGCCCAACCCGAATAATAGCTAAATGCGTGTCAAAACAGTATTAAGATACTATTTTCACACCAAACTGTGAAAGTATAGAACTTTTTTAGCCATATCAAGAATTGGACAAATGGAAACTTTTATATATGGGTGGTTCAATTGTGAAAGGCTACAAACATTCAAATATTTTAATTTACCTAACACATTATTATGTAATTTAAATAATTACCTCTGAGACATGTCACCAATGGATAATGTCCACAAACATATATGTCCCAGTATTTGAAAGTATATTTAAAAGTATGGTTATTGCACTATATATCATATATAATATTTGTATGTGTTATATTCATGTGAATTTTTATTTTTATTATTTATAGTGCTGTAGATCAAGTGCTTTGCATTTGTCAGGCAATTGCTTCACTGTTGAGCTACATGTTTGACCTTGTATTATATTTTAATCATAAATGCTGAAAATCTCAAACAAGAGCAGAACACTTGAATCAGTTATTATTCACCCACCCTATAGAATATTATGCAACTACATAAAACATGAGTTTAATATATTTGTATGAATCTGAAGTGATGGCTATAATGTATTTTGAGTGAAAAAAAGCATATTGCAGAGTGATGCATATGGTTCAGTCTCAGTAAAAATAAAAGAAACAAAGGCAACTACATATTTTTTGTATTTGTCAATGCATAGATAAAGGGATAAAAAGATACAGAACAACTGTTAACATTGATTACCTTGGAAATGAAGAAAAAGAGGGAGACTGTTGGCTTTTTCTTTATATGCAGCAGTTGTTTTATTTTTATTGTTGAAACAAGTAGGTAGTGATTTTGTTGGTTGAAAAGAAAACTCAATAAATTTTAGTAGAGATAAAACAAAACAACAAAAGGGAAGCTGGATGATATGGCCTCAGGGTCAGACATCTATAGACAATTCAGGCCTTTTATACTGCCAAGAGTGGCTGCCTCTTAGTATAGCTTTTGTGCATTACTATACTAAGAAATCTGTTTCTTTTCTATGCTTTAAGGGATGATGTAAAAAATAAACCTCTGCTCTCTGAGCTTGGTACATGATTTGCTTTAGGATAAGATGTCTTCTAGTCAAGGCTCAGTAATTGGGTGAAGAGAAAGATGCCTACTCCTACTGCATCTTCATTCTGTCCTAAATTGGTATGTGCCCAGCTTAAGAAGGAAAGTTCATACCGCAAAAGGGAAGTTGTGGAGATGAGTAAAATTTCTATTAAAAAGTATGTACATCTATTTTAAATAAAGCCTAATATATTAGCCATCTAATGATGCTACAACTTATCATCTCAAAACAATAGCGACTAGGCATTCATATAGTCTGTATGGATCAGAACGGTTGGGAGTATCTTTGCAAACTGATTTTATCTCAAGGTCTTGCATAAGGTCAGGGTGTTGCCTGGACTTATTTGAAAATTTCACTAAGTCTGGAAGCAGTGCTTCCAAGGTGGCTCACTTGAATTGCTGGTGAGTCAGAGCTGATCATTGAAAAGAGACCTTAATTTCTCCCATGTGTGGCTCTTGATTGGACTGCTTAGTGTCCTCATGCCATGAAAGTTGATTTCCCTAGAGCTAGTGACAAAGAAATAGAGCAAGGAGAAAGTCAAATGCTTTTTACGACCTGTGCTTACAAGATTCATTTCATCACTTTTATATATTCTATTTTATTAAAAGCAAGTCACTAAGGCCAAGCTGTGCTCAGAGGAAGGGGACTGAGTTCTCCCCTTCTGAAGGAAGGACTATCAAAGAGTGGTAAATATAGAACCACCACAAAGTACTCATTGCTGCTCTGCTGTTTTTCAGCTTTTAGAAATTCCTGGTCCACTCATGTCATATTTCTCTTCAGAGATTTGTGGATTTCTTTTCTTGATAACTTTGCTTTAACTTCATAAGATTTTTATGATCCAAGTTCTCCATTCTCTTTCCTAGAACTTGTACCACTCTTATTTATCATAATTCCACATACTTCTGTAAGTATTGGTCCCTTCCCTTTTCCTCAGAAATTACAGATTCATTAATACAGTCATCCCCCAAGTCCATTGGAACTAATTCCACTTACATCTCTATTCTTGCCCAGGTACAATTTTCCCTTCCTATCCACAAGGATATAGTTTCAGGTCCTCTGTGCATACCAAACTCTTCAGATGCATATAACCTATCTACCTCTTCATGTGCATTTAAATCATCTCTTGATTACTTATAATACAGAATACAATGTAAATGTTACATAAATAATTTTTATACTGTAATGTTTAAGGAATAATGAGGAAAGAAATCTCTGTACTTTTCTAGTACAGATGCAACCATCACAGGCCTAACTTCAGCGAGTAGGAAGAAGATTGAAGGCAAACAATGTTCAAACAAGGAGTTTCAGAGAGACAGGGGGCCTCTGGGCGTGCATTGTAGGGAGCAGCCGAAACTGGAAATAAATCACATGTGAGGAGCTAAGACAAAGCCAGTGGGAGGAGGACATTGGAGCTGCCAGAGCCATGTAAACAAGTTGTCCTGGCTTGCAAACAGGTTGCTAGGCAGAGAGGTTGAAATTGACATCAACCTCCTGAGTGTATAAATAAATGCTCTGCAGTTCTTGGGCGGTTCCTTTTCTGCCATCTGGAGAAAGTGCTCCCTCTGACTCCAACTTTTGTCTCTTGTCTTTAGTTTTCGATCCTCTTGCTTTTTTCTTTTTTTCTGGGAACACTGAGAGCTGCACCAGATATGGCAGTGCAGAAGGCTACCTCTATGTGTGTCCGCCCATCACTTCATTTGAATGGACTTAGTGTTGTGCTTAGTACACAGTAAATTATTTTTGTATTCTGGAACTTTCTGGAATTTTCTTCAAGTATTTTCAATCTGAGGCTGTTTGAATCCATCAGTATGGGTCTCTTGGCTATAGAAGGCCACTTATTACTAATAACTGCTGACACTTCAAGAGTCCTATGCTAGGCCCTCTTAGAAAGCCATCATACTTATACACATCAAATACACCAGGTCATCCCTCCAACTTGCTCTCCATCTCCTCCTGATTACCAAATCCTTTCTAGGGATCCTCTGGCCCAACCTGGTGATATCTTCAAGTGTTTAATTTGCTTTTCTTGAGTGATATCTCCACATGTTTAATTCTTTTTTCTTCTGCAGCCTTCTCATACACCAGATATGTTCTCTCATTTTCCTATGTATAGATGGGCCTGGAGATAGGGTAATTCTTCACCCCTCATTGCTGCTTCCAGGCTACTTTTTCTCCATCATCCTTAAAAACCTCTCAGCTTTAAAGTTCCTGATATCACTGCCTGAACCTCTCTTTTCTTGTTCATCTCACTTGTAGTCATCCCTGGTTACTTCCCTCCATTCCCAGAATATTTTAACTCCTAGATTATTATCACTACTATGGCAATACTGACAACAAAATTCTTGGTGGTTTGGATAATCATATGGACTATCCAAACAAAACTCCACCCCTATATTTGTCTTATCCACCAATAATTCTTGTTCTCCTTCTACCTCAGCCACCCCCACTTCTGTGTTACACATTATCTTTCCATTATCAACAACTAACTGTATCCCATAAATTTCTGTGACCACCATCATCTGTCCTTCCAACTCTTTTTTGTCAGTATCCTAGAGAAAGAATGTTTGCCCCAAATAGCACTTGGGTTCATTGATTCTATACTGCTTCCTACTCCTATCCTTTGCAAACATATTTTCCAGTTTAGATTCCATGGTCCCTCATTATAATCACACTCTTGCAAAGCCTCAATATCTCTTTCCTTTGCAGTCTTTTGATAAACCTCCACCCCAGCCCAACTGCAACTTTCCACCTACTTTGCATCAGAAACAGACAGCACAATTTATTGGAGAACAATACACAGACATTGACCGATCTCACACTATGTTAAAGGTACTGAGCCACTGTGGGCTCCAGCAGTGCTAGGTAACCTTACCATATATTACTAGCTGAGATTTATTGCATATTAGAATCTCTTAGTGGAGTTTTGTAAATTATTTTGATGCCCCGACCCTGGGCTCCAGACTAGTTAAATAACAATAGCAAGTGGATGGATCTAGGCATTAGTTAAAAAAATGAACACACACACACACACACACACACACACACACACACACACACACAATCTCTCTTCCCCCGGTGATTCTAATCTGCAGCCACACTTGAGAGCAATTGTCCTGGCATATCCATTCCTTCTTCCAGATGACTTAGTTTTTCTACACTGACTTCTTTATTGTTCCTCCAACTTGTTGAGTTCAGTTCTGTCACTGGGTCTTTGAGATTTTTCTTCATTTCTTCTGGAGTGCTATTTGCCCCCAAAATTGCCTGGTTGGTGTCTTCATGTTTTTAGATTTGTTTCAAAGTCCTCTACTTATAATGTCTTCATGGACTAGAAACCCCACCCCCTTAGCATTCTTTACTTCCTTTACTTTACTTTGTTTTTCTTTTACATTTTGTTTTTGCCATCTGAAGTACTATACATTTATTTGTTAATTATTTATTATCTGGCCCTAACTACTAAAGACAGTAATAGCAAATCTTTGTCCATTTTATTCATTGCCTGTAACAAATATGCACAGTAAATTTATTTAGTAACAGATCAATAAATGCCCAATAAATATTTTTAAAAGCTTAGGCAGCAGAAACTTCTCAGTATCTCATTGCCATTTATTTTCTGTGTTCAAGACAAGAGCTGTTTTGTGAAATAAAATGTATTTTATAATCCTGATCAAAGGACAGGGTAGGATCTGGTACTGGAAGTTTGAGATCTTAGATCCATTGAAAACCACAGAATTCCTAGACCTTCAAAACAAGTTTTGCTTGGATGATGAGAAAACACAGCAATAGACATGTAGGTGAATGGGAGATGTCACAGTGTTAATTCTGTAGCATTGTGTTTTCAGCAAGAAGAAGGGTGCCAGCAGGGGAACCAACTTTTATTCAAGTTTAAGGTCAAGAGTAACTCAGCTGAGGATCAAAGACTGACCAGTGTTTACCACTGCAGCACTCAGAGTCATAAGTTGCTCAGTTGGGCTATGGGTATGGAGGGAGTCTGGGAGAATATGGGGAGACAGTAAGTATAAGAACAGCTCAGGTTATTGCAGTGGGTTTGAATGTTTGTGGGTATTTGTTTCCGAGTTGTGGATGAGGAAGCCCGTGTTCCTAAAGTAGATCTAAAGTATGTATTCCTAAAGTAGATCTAAAACTAAAAAAAAGTATAGACTGATATTGTATCACTTTTGAAAAGCTATGTGTAGGTCATACAGTGTTTTACTTAAGCACGATGGAATGTCATTACAAAAGATTGAAGACGAGTCTTTAGTAGATGTTGTTCAATTTTGTTCAAGTTACCCTGACTTTCTGAGTAATAAGCATAAGAGCTCTTCTAAGGGTGCACTTTCCATGTGCAATAATAGGTTTGGACCAACTCACAAGTCTGTAGAAATGACTGTCATATTTCATTATTTCTTTAAGTCAACTCTGTCACCATGTTCCCACTCATCCAAACCCATGAGAAGTTCACTGCCAGCTCTTTTTCATCTGTTGAATTCTCCTGGGGTCCTGTGCTTATGAAGCTCAGGCAAATGTGGGCAGCTAAGTTTTGGACAGTGAAGAAGATGTTTCCTGCCTATCCTGGGAATTAACTTGAACTTACTCAACCTCTGTATTAGCTGAATCTTGGGGACCTTTGTTAGTTAGTGTTAGAGAAATTTTATAATCCCATGCTGCTAAGAGCACAAAGCCCTGAGAGAGTAGGGCATATGAATGAAGTCTGGTTTTGTTTATCTAAGAGAAGCAAGACACTTCCTGAGATATTCACAGGTTTTTCTGGAGCTATTTATTAAACATTCCTCCTAGCACATTTTTTCATTAAGTAATCAAGTGGCATGTAGTCATCCTGAGACACTGCCATCACATAAGGAGCATATAAAACATATATTGCTCATTTTACCTATAAAATAAACATTATAGAAATCTGAATTTTTCATTAAAATTGCAAATGAACCAATCCGCTGTATGTTAATCTAGTTACTCCCTACATGGTACAGGTTCTTTTTCTAATGAAAGAGAAAGCAGCGAGGAACAGCTCATATCTCATGGGCTAATTATCTAACCACAAATACAAGGTACACTCACAGATTCTAATTTTAGCATGAAACCAACCCTTGTAAGAGAGCTTGGTCTGCGTAGGCATTTGTATGCACTGCTTTACTTCCAAGTTCTGTCTACTTATGGAATGCTGCTCAGGAATAGCATACAGATCTCTATCACTCAGATCTCCTTCAGTCAGCTCGGTTTTCCAGTTTCTTTTGCAGGGGCCTAAAGAGCCTGCAGCTGTGCCCCTCACTACCCTCCTTGAAGGCACAGTCTTCACCCTGTCCACTTGGTGGCCTTTAAAATCTTGACACTTTTGCAAAATCACTGTTTACTTCTCTCCTTTAGTCAAAGATCTTCCAGAGTATGAAACATTGCACTGCTTCTTTTTTAGGCTAATGAGAACAGTGGAGATGCCTATGGTATATTTGTTGGTGTGAACAAGGAAGTTTAGAGAGATGTTTTATTTCTTCCCTGATGAGGCTGTAGCAGAAAAAAAACAAGAAACCAATTAATTTCTCCATAAATCCTTACCAAACAAAAATAATAATAAACTTAAGAATAATAATTACTTTGGGACAGATTGGGCCTCAACAATTCAACCCTAATTCCGGCTTGCTAATTATGAGGCCCTGGAGGCCAAATGCCTTCTCCTCTTTTCTGTGTCCCCAGCAGGTACCTATCCTTGACATTTAGTAGGTGTTAAATAAAGGCTAAATGACTGAACCAGATTCAAATGACTTCCACTCTGAACTTTCTCATGTGGCTTTGTAGCTTAAAAAACAAAGGCTATTATTCAATTCTTATTCTATATTTTATAATATTAATTTATACTGCTAACATTGTGTTAATATCCCATGACACTGTAATAAATTACTGCTACAAATCAATGATTTGGAATATCTGAGATTTATTATCTCACAGCCAGAAGTCTGAAATCAAGATAGTCACAGTGTTGATCCATCAATGTCTGTCTTCTACCTTCTGGCAGCCGTTAGTAACCTTGGTCCTTGTTGGATTACCAATGCATCATTCTAGTGTTCATATTGAGTTCTTCTCTGTCTATCTTCTATATATTTGCTTATAAGGACACATGTCATTGGATTTAAGGTCCACCTTAATGTAGCATGATCCCAATTTAAGATGCTTAATTATATCTACAAAAACTGTTTTCAAATAAGACCATATTTCATGGTCTTATAAAGTGCCATGTTATATCTTTTGGGAACGACGACTGAAACTAGTACAAACATTTTGGCTGTTCTAAGTTGGGAGCTGATTATGATATCTAAATCTTTCTATCCTTAATTACTTCTTGATCTAAGCAGGTGTATTTAAGATACAATAATTCCTCATAATAGAAGTCAAGAGACCTAGAGTTTGGTTTGAATTTCTCAGTTTTCATTATCAGACAGTGTGATCTTGGATAAATTTAATCATTTTAAGTCTTATTTTCCTGTTGGCTGCAAATATAGAAACCAATTAAGGTTAACCCAAGTAAAAGAAAAAATGCATCATTTTAAGTTATAGCAGCATCCCAGAAAGCTCAAAAACAAGAATGTAGTGAGACCTAGGAAGAAAGTATATCATGGAATTGGTAAGTCTTAGCTCTTTTTCCTCAATTTTTTGCCTCTTTTTCTCTGCAATGCATATAATTCTTTTCCCCCAGCCAGATGGCTATTTTTCTGACAAAAGCTCTAAACTTTAATGTTTCAATTTTGTCTACATGGATAGCTTCTTTTCATCTTTCCTTACTACTTCCTGCCTTTCCTATTGTACTTTCTTCTGTGTGTTTCCACTTCTCAAATCTTGATTTTTGTCTCAGGTCTAAATATAAAGGAATCAAAGTGGTCTCATTTGAATCAGATCAACTTTCCTAATTCAACCAACTCTGATCAGATATGGGGTCACATTATACAAATAAAACGCGGTAAGGATGATGCAATGTGAGTTGAGGGTCAAGCCAGTTACAGTAAAAAAAGTCATAGTAAAAAAAATTTGGAATTTGGCAGACTCAAAGATGTGTGCCACTTTTCTCTACCATAAATGGAGTTAATAGTTCCTGTTGTGCTTATTTTACAATTTTTTTGGAAATATTTTTTGAGGATCAGAGCAGACATTCTGACTAAGAACACATCTCAAATTGTATATTATTATAGGCTTAAAAGAACTATTTTAAAGCTTACAGTGCTAGATTTGGGTTCTGAGCAAGAAATAGATTTGATGATGAGGGAAAGAGGATAATTCATCCAACTGTGAAGTGGATAAAGATTTCCTAAGAGCTCATCACCATGGCTCCTACAGTTTCTATTGTATCTATAGTGATAGGAAGTCACAATTTCTGAAATAGGGATGAAGTTGTACAAGTGAAGAAGAAACCAAAGATGCCAATATTGAGTGGTCAGGTTGTGTGTGGAGATGGCCTGTTAGTTTTTATCTGGACCACAACTGCAAGAGTGCTGCTGAACTTAAATTCTGATGCACTTGGAAGTAGAATATACTGAACTTTACATATAATAACTATTCAATTATTTATTATGTGGTTATTTATTTTCTGACAGGTCATGAAAGGCAAGGGACATGACTGACAACAAAGGAAATTATCATCTTTAGAGTAAAAAGGAGTTCTTAAGGTTCTTGGGAAACTGTGAGTGAGTGTTAGTGTTAGGGAGACAGTGTATCTTTTAACAGAGGGATCAAAGAGGTTACACATGTTTTGTCAGGATCACTGGGATTATTCCTGCTTTTCTTTTCTCTTATTTCCAATGGGGCTTGAGCATCAATAGTACTACTTCCTCTGGCTGCAGAGCATCCCCGTACCAGGAAAGGCCAACAATGCTGGAAAAGAAACACAGGAAATCCTGGAGTGTTCTCTTTGGATAAATGGGCCCAGACCTTTGGAAGACCCACATTCTTATATTTAAGATCATCTTTCTATCCCTCCTTTTACTATTTCATTAAAAACCCAAAAGCTAAAATAAAAACTCCAGGTGGTCAAATTCTTAGAGTAGACCTAGTGGAAAAAATCCAAGAAGTTGTTTAAAATCTAGGCTTCAGTTGGACTGGCTAAAGGACAGTGAGTGAAAGGTAAGATATTGTACATTATTTGGGGGTCAAAGATATCCATTTTCCTGGAGTCATCAATGCTGTATAAGCCCTATAAGGGTATACAGAAGGAGACAGCTGGCTGAAGATCTGGGGTTCTCCCTATCTTTCTATTATTACCGCTAACACCAGGCACATAAGCAGGTGCTCACTAAATGATGAATTAATGAACACTCTACTGAACATGTCCTTTGGCAATATGGCACTGATTCATCTGTCTTATTTTATGAAGCATCAGCAGTTTCTGATTCATACTCTGTGAAAATGGCAGCGTTCCCTGGAGGCAGGAATGCATAATTTTTTTCCTTGGCAGTTGAGAACACCATTACATTGCTTGTCTTCAGTTACAAATGGAAAGATTACTGTTGGCCACAAGAGCAGACTCTTCTCCCCAGACAGATCACAGCAAATAGAGAGACTTGGGGCTAAGAGAAGAAATTTGAAGGAATCCATGTCAACGTGTCTTGATGCTTCTGGTTAGGTGGGATACTAGGAAACTAGCAAAAAAAAAATAGTGCTAAATTTGGTGATTTGGAGAAGCCTCTGAGAAGACAAAAATGTACCCTTTTAATATCCTCTGGTATTTATTTGCATAACTCAAATATTTTTGTTTCATTCAAGTCTCTACTCAATGCCACCCTTTTAAAACACCACAAGCTCAGCCCATTAATAACACCTCTAATACTCACTATCCCCTTGCACTGCATTATTTTATGAGAAATAATGTTTTAACATTTTTCAATTTTATATTTATATATTTATTTATCATCTTTATTCACACAAAGATAAGTTTTATGAAAGAGTTAGCTCTTTGTTTCATTTGGGTCCTTCAGGAGACAGAGCTTGACTTGGAGATCGGAGTACAAAAGATTCCTTGAGGAGTATCACAAAGAAGGAAGCAGGCCTACAGAGAGCGAGTCTTCAGTCCATGTTAGAGATCTGACAAAGACTCTGCTAGACCAATGGGAGCACAGAAGTATTGCCTGCATAGTAAAGGAATCCAATATTGGTGGAAATCCTTCAGAGATTAAACCATGGTTTTATTTAATCATTGACTGAGTGGTGGGTCACAAGAGTGTCATTGTGACTTGAAGTAAGGAGTCAAACCCGTATGCATTCTAATATTGAGATACTCCCCACTTAGCCTAAAGTGGATAAGCAGGTGTACCACCAGAAACTCTATCATTTGGAAAAAAATTTTCCTCTCCACTGTATTTTCAGAATTTTCTTGAGTGATACTATGATGCAGTTACCTTGTGTTTTTGACTTACACCCATACAATGAGCCAACCTATTCACAAACCAAACTTGTTCTTTTCTTGCTTTTTTGGCTGTCAGAGAATCTATCAGAGAATCATTGGACTGAACTGAGGATGGGAACCCAGGTACAGTAATAGCAGATGACATGGCAGGTTAGACTAGATGATTATGCACCTTGTTCGTGCTTTCTGGTCTGCTTGGGCTCAATCTCAGATATACAATTTGAATCTTATAACAGACTGTTACTAACCTACTTGGTTTCATTAGTTTGAGTCTCAAATAGGATCCAACTCATGAAGGAAATTTCTAGGTGCATGGTCACTTGGCATCTATTATTGTCAAAAATTTTATCTCCATAGCACGCCAGAAGCTGATTTTTCAAATATATGCAATTCTGTGCTCTAGATGACATGGTCTTGCTCTAGGACTTTAGAAGCCTCTGTTGTGATTTACCCTTTGGGCCATAAACTCTACACTGTGTCTTTTCCTACCATTGACACCTGCAATAACTGCTTGAGTGGCAGAACTAATTGCACTGCATTCTGTATCTACTTCAGCTCTTACATTCTAGGCTCTACTAAAAGTTGGATGCTTTTCAGATAATATAAAGGCCAGAACATTCTAACTAGATGTGGGCTGTGTAGCCTCTAAAACTGAAAAAGGTGGATCAGATGTTATGCTTCTTTTTTGGTGACAGAAGATGCAAGATGCAGCGGTTTGCTTCCATTGGAGTGTATATGATGGCACATTTCTGACCAGGGCACCTCTACAATTGAAATGACAAATTTTGGAATGTTCATTTTTTCTTTTCTTTTCTCTGTAGTATCTCACTTTCAGATATGCTGGTTATCTTTCACTCACCTTGCCTGAAGAGCATGATATGATTGATACAATGGATCACTGTGTTGTTCTGTAGCAATGGTTTATGGAATGACTGAAAGAAAGAATTTAGCAGGAGCAATGAGGAATGAGTTGTATATTCCTACTGCAGAACAGAATCATCAGAGGAACTTCAGATTCTCTCACAATTAAGATGCAGATTGCCTCATAATATACATTACTACATCACTGGGAATCCACAAGATGCACATAGTCAGGAAGATGCTGCCATAATTGATTTTGCCTCAAGAGACAAACCGCATTTTCTCTGATCTGCTCTAGCAATGTAGCAATCTAGATACTCAGAGCCCCACGTCTCAACAGGGCAAGCAGAGAATGGATGAGTGTGCTCTATTTAATGCTACTGCTGAGAAATCTGTCCCCTGTGCTTGCCAACTAAAATGTCAGAAATGGCAGGTACACCATTGGTTTCTCTTTCAACCCCCAGATCTCACCTATGTGTTTCTGATTGGAGGAAATCAAATCATATTAGGAACTCTGGTTTTAAGAGAGTGCAAGAAGAAATAGAGTTTACCTTTTTATCTCTGCCCTTTAGAAAGGCAAACTGGAAGGGTGAAGTGCACGTTGGGCATAGTTCCATCGTTTCCATCTCAGTAATAATCTTTCAATGGATATTTTTTGTAGGAATTAAATATGATGATAAATGAATGCCTTATTTTTTGTAGCGACATGTAGTAATACTTAATGACTATTGGGTCTTTCTTGATATATTTATTCATGACATGAGAGTATGAGTTTTCCAAATTTTAATGCTGTGAAATTAATATTCCAAACATGGGTCCACTGTCAGTTTATTCATGGATGCAGTTGGAAATTACTTCCACTTGCCTGTGAAAGGACTGTGTTTAGCACTGATACATTAAATCAGTGTTGTCCAGAAGTGAAAATTTAAAATGTGGTTAGACTGAATTGAACTTTGCTGAGTATAAAATGCACAGTAGATTTCAAGGGCTTAGTGTGGAAAAAATGTGAATTAGCTCATTATTAATAATAATATACTAATTGCATGGTAAATGATGATATTTTAGATATATTGGATGAAATACCTTATTAAAATTAATTTTACATTATTATTTATACATCTTTAAAATTTACTTTTTTTTTTTTGCTGTACTGGGGATCGAATTCACGACCTTGTGCTTGCCAGGCAGGTGCTTATGCCACTGACCTATATACCCAGCCCAAAACTTGACTATTTGAAAAATTAAAATTACAAATGTAACTTTCATTTTACTTCTTTTGAACAGCACTGGCTTCAATAAGAAAAGTATAAAGTTCTTCAAGGAATAAGCTTGATGGATGTTTTGAGGGGGACGCTCTGTTGGGAAGGCTTCAGAATGATTTACTGAATGTTACCTTCTACATTTCTGTCTCTCTTTAATTTTCCTATCACATTGTCAGTTCTTCAATCTCTCTGATCTTAACTTTTCATATTGTCATATAGATGAGGCATTTTTGTCTAATTAAAAACTATGAGAAATTATAAGTAAATATGAGTGCTTGACTTAGATATTAGCTCTCTCACCCTGTCCTCTACGTTATGAATTCCTGGAATATTTTGTTTTCTCCCTATACTATCCTGAACATAGAACTTAGCACTTCAAGTCTGCAAAATAATCCATAAAAGCCCAGGTAAACAATGAAAGTGCTTTATTGCATATTGCTTAGGGAGGGGTTTCTGTCGCATCCTCAACACAAGTTATCTTTATGTCCCCTCCAGTCAGGCATTTCTAATCTTTCCCTAGATTGCTCTTTGCCTCTCAATTGATAGAGGTTCTCTAGTCCTCCTCCTACTTTCTTCTACTTCCTACTGTCTTCCTGCCTCACTGGCCCCTTTTCCATATCCAAGGTTCTCTCTTGTTAAAATTCCTCCTCCCTTCATTAGGCAGAACACTTTAATTGCTGTATTGTGTTACTTGAGCATTTCCTTAGGGTCTCATACTCCAAAGAAAGTAATTTCTTTTGAATAAATACAAAGTCTCCCTAAGAGGAATTTTGGTGAATATGATTTTCTTCATTTCATTACACAGAATAAATTGGATAAGTTTAGAAAGTAAAGATTTTCAATGCTAAGAAATTTGGTAAATATAATAAGAAGCTCTACCAAGTCCCAATTCTCCTTAGCTGAAGATGGCCACCTTCTAACCATGTTTGGGCTAGTGCAGTCTACCTGAAGCTTATACCTTCCTTTCTGAATTTCAGTTTTTCTAAGACAGATTCCATCTTGTTCCACATTATTAGGAGCAGTTTATAGCTCAAAGACAAATACCAACTTATATTTTTATTTCTTATCTCTCTCCTGCCCCAGCAGGGATCCTTAATAATAGTGTCCCTTGAGAACAAGTTTTTTTGATTTAAGGCAAAAAAAAGGTCATAGTTCATTTGTGGAACTGTGCTAATTAACCCATGAATTTTGATGTATGAACTCCAGTTCATGTTATCAACTCTTTCCTCTGCTTCCAGTTCTGTGAAATTTATTTCTAGTTTTTTTCCATTTTCTAAGATAATGGTTTTATACAAAGTCTAACTTACAAAATAGTATCATACTACCATATATTCAAACTACAGCATAGTAGAAAAGTAATAATGAAAATAAGTTCCATTTATTAGCAAGGTACAGCTCTAAGTGCTTTATTTGCAATTAGTGCATTATAATTCTCATAACTACAGAAGGGATGGGCATTATTAATCTCACATTATACCCAGGAAACTGAGGCTCAGAAAAATTAAGGAATTTTCCCCAAACTACACAGTGCTCCAGTTCCCATCAATACGACCTCACTGTCCATCCTCCATATACTTTCTTACTGCCCTGAAGTCTCTGAGGGTCATCATAAGGTACAGCCTCTTGGAGTTGAAGGTCTTGGAGATCATCTAATCCTGTAGCCTCACTTTATAGCTTTATAAATGCATTGCAGATATCCCAACCCATTAGAGCCAGTTTAACACCAAGCAAGAACTGCTTGATCATACATTGCCCATATTTAGGGGCAGCCAGAAGGAAATGTTAGTAATTTGGCTCATCAAAGTGTTTGAAACACCTTATTCCTAATGACCACCTAAATATAGGTGATTGGCTTTCTAGGATGAGCAATTGCTGGGAGTGGCAACACATGAACTGACTTCCTACCAGTTCTTTTTTAAATGATCAGTATATTAACATCAACTTCGGTAGGAAATATAAGTATTTAAGAAATGAGTCTCAAAAAGAGTAAATTTTAAAGGAAAAAGACTATCAGGAGCCCAGATAATTGTCTTGCTTATGGACTTTTGGCTTAGTCTGTTAGACTGGGTTATGTAGACATTATAGAAATGTATTCTTACAATTCTGGAGGATGAGCTGTCCAAGATTGAGGTGCTGGCAGATGAAGTGTCTGGTGAAAGTTTATTCCTCACAGACGGAGCTGTCTACATCCTCACATGGCAGAAGGAGCAAGAGTTTACTCAAGCCTCTTTCCAAGACACTAAGTCCGTTCATGAGGAGTCTTTAGAGTCTAATCACTTCCCAATGGGCCTGCCTCTTGATATTATTGTGTTGTATATGAGGTCCCAATGCTTCAGGTGTGGACAACACCAACTTTTAGTCCATGACAACTTTGAACTGAGTGTTTTGGATACATCAATATTCACAGAAAGGTAGTGACTGCTTCAGTAGAAGGAGAAGGTATTATAAAGAATAAAGCAAAGTTGCTGAGCTCAAAAGTAAAACTGCCTACTTTGAAGCACTTTCTAGGACTGACCTGGAAAAATGTGTCTCCCCCATGGAAAACTTCCAGATGCTTTTTCCTGGTTGTTATAGATAGACCTGTGCTATGGTGCTGCCAATTAAGTTGAAACTCAATCTACAAATGTGTGTCCTGCATTTCACAGATTTTATGGTTTTCCTGAGAATGGTGTGGTGCCCATATCTACTGAATGTGAAATAGAGCTGCAGAACTGAGCAAAACTTGGGGTTTATTTCTTTTGTCCTATAGTCAGATAATCTTTTATTGTTAGAAGGAATCATAATGAAAAATCTTGCCTTTTGAAGTAAGAAAAACCAAATGCCCCATCATATTTTAGTAACCTGAAAATCTTGTTATGCTTAAAATGTTGCATGCTTGTATGACACAAACTCTATGACAGAAGTTAGATAATTAATAACTAAGTAAAATAAGTTATAAGAACAATAATATGCAATGATGTGGTTTATGGCAAGAGGGTACTTGGATGAGTGGTCAGGGAATGCCTCTGTTTTGAATGTAGCCATTGAGAAGAAAATGTCCTATGAGTGATAAGATCATAATTTAAGCATTTTTTTCTGCAAAAGACAAGGCAGTTCATATTTTAGGCTTTGCAGCTTATTTGATCTCTGTCTTAATTATCCAGCTCTGCCATTATAGTGCAAATGCAGCCATCAGCAGTATATAGAGTGCAAGGTCTGTATACTGTTAAAACTTCATTCACAGAAATAGGCAGGGGTGGGTGGATTAATCATAGCTGATGTGCGGGTCATGACTTGCTATCAACTAATGTAAGGGAAAGAGCTTGACAGTTTGAGGGAGTAACAAGATGAAAAGCCAAATCCGGATTTAGGCTTTATATTATGGGAACAGAGGGAAGATAAGGTGGCTGGGAAGTAGTGAATAAGAGAATGACAGGGTGTGAGTTTGGAGATAAGAGTGCAGTAAGAGTAGAGGCCCAGTGAGTAGGGCTCTGTAGACCTGGGAAAATATTAGCATTTTATGTATTGTGGGACCACCAAAATGATTCAAGGAGAGGACAGTGACACAGTTTCGTCCATATTTTAGAAAGGCTCTATTTGCTGAGTAGTGAATACTTTGAGGAGAGCAAGTGTTGGAGCTAGGAGACCTCTCAGGAAGCTATTACCTTAATCCAAGGAAAGTAGGGTAGTGAAGACAGGGAAATCTGGAGGGTAGCATTTGAATTATCTCTGTATGGAACAATAATTGTATACAAACTTTGAGCTTCATTTCCTTCATAGGCTAAGTACAGTTCAAATTCCTATTTTATTTAGTAGGATAAATAAGACTATAGGTGCATCATATGGTAAACTAACCCTGATATTGTTCTGTTTCCATTCTTGTTTTACAGCTCAGATATTTTATCTTTTCTTCTCTCTTCTCTGTTTTATTCCTTTCTATGGACATTTCTCTTTTTCCATAGATATTTACTAATTTATTGGGTGGTTCAAAAGTATAACACATGTTACTTAACCATGAGACACACAGAGATTCCATATTTTAAAATATTTGATGTATGTAGTTGGTTGCCCTAAAAAGCTGAACCTTATATTTTCCCTTAAATTTTAGTCTGACAAACTGCCATTTTTTTTTTTTTTCTTTTCCAGTACTGGGAATCGAACTCACAATGTTGCGCTTGCCAGGCAGGCGCTGTGCTGCTGAGCTAAATCCCAGGCCCCAACAAACTGCCATTTTAAAGTCCTAGCTATTAATGTAACTACTGACAGGGGGAATAATCACCCCGAAGATCTGCTTAGTTTTGGGAAGAATCACTGAAAGGATCCATGTTGGTGAAAATACATTAAAAGTTTTATCTCGTGGTATGTATGCATGAATTTTATGGCCTGGAATACATGTGTCAACACATAGTCCATTCAAATGTGCAACATGAGATCTCTGAAGAGGACAAGATTATCAAAATATTCAGATTTATTCAAGTAGTCTCAAATGATATCCTCAGGTAAGGCGGGATTCAAGACCCCTTCTTTCTCCCCTGCACTGCCGGGAAGATGACCATGGCCAGAGTTGGGAGGATACAGTCTGAGATGTACTTGTATTTTTGTTCTTTACTGTCTTCTTCATGCCTCTCCATTTGTTGTCTCAAAACAATTTTACATTAATACCTGACATCATTCTAATTTTTCCACTGAATAATTTATTCTTCCAGGGGAAATATGTTTTAGCTAATTTGTAATTACCTATACTATTTATGATGCAGTATAGTATTTTGGAAAATGTATTTGTTTCAAATCAGCCACACACTAGGTAACTGCATACTGTTGGGCAGGTTCCTTTACAATTTGTAACACACAGTTATCTCATTTATAAAACAAGATCTTCATATAGATAATTCCACCTTTCATGCCAAGTGATTTCACAAAAGGGTCAAATTGTAGCCATTTGCACCAAAACTTTGGAGGCCAAGAGGAAGAAACATTGGCGGCCAAGAGGAATAGAGAATGAAATGGCAGAGCTCTAGGAAGGCCAAGGAATAGAAGCAAAAGCTGTTTGTAGAGCTAATACTCTATGGCTCTGCTTTGAAACCTTGTTGTACTCAGATTACATTTTTTTAAAGAATTATTTTAATTGAAAATTTTTATGAACTGTTGATCAACTTAACATGATTACAACTGCACTTACCTGTATTTCATATTTATATGAATCACCTCAAGATTTTTTGCACTTAGAATGATAAAAATGATATTTTCTTCCACCTTATTTCTCCTGCTATATTTTGAATCTCGGACAAAGTTCTGATTTATCTTTTATATCAATGTTTACAGTAGTCATTCCTTCACCATCCACAAGGGAGATGTTCCAAGATTCTCACTGGATAACCTGAAGTCTCACAGTATCAAACCCCATAAAAATATCTTTCCCCCTCCAAATCAGCATGGGAATTTGATACGTCCTGTTACATAACTGTGCCCTTATCACTCGTTATGGCTGTAAGTTTTGTAGTTAGAGGTGAAACAACAAAATTAGCATGCTTTTTTGCTTACTATGGCTGTAAGTTTTGCAGTTTGAGGTGCAACAACAAAGTTAACATTTTTTTCCATCTTCACAATTTCACAGATAGATTCATTCTTACCATAGATCTTAGCAACTTCAACTTATGATTTTTTCTTAGCTGAGAACTTTCATCTTTTCACTTAAAGCAAACAGTTTATAGCTCCTTTTTGGCATATCTGAATTGCCAGCATCATTATTCTTTCACTTTGGGACCATTATTGAATAAAATAAGGGTTATTTGAACATAAGTACTGTAATACTAGGACAGTTGATCTGATACTAGAGACAGATACAAAGTGACTAGTGGCTGGGTGGAGTGTACATTGTGGATACACAGGACAAAGGAATGACTCAATCCTAGGCAGGAAAGGGTAGATAGCACAAGATTTCATCAAGTTACTCAGAACAGTGTGTAAGTTAAATTAGCGATTATTTTTGTCTGAAATTTTCTACTTAATGTTTTCAAGTTTGGTCAACCCTGGATGGCTGAAACAGAGGTAAAGATGACCACAGCACTTCCCATGCCCATTATCATGTCTTTGGTTCAGCTTCCAGTCAGCATTACTGGTGACATTTTCAAAACATTGGAACACATTCTCAATGTAACGTGGTCTCAGTTTGAGGGAGAGTAATGTTTTCTCAGGATTCAGATTTGTTAAGTTCAGAGGCCCACAGAAACCATTTGGATAAAACAGTTTGTATGTGAAAGGACTTCTGTGAAGAACTTTTAAGGAGGACAGGACTTAAAAGAAGCTTTTGGAGGAAAATAGCTTGTGTTCTGTTTCCAATCACGATGTCTGGAAGAGCAGCAGGATAAGCTGGTTTCATGAGGCATGAGTACATCTGTCTCTGCTCCAATGATTCGGTTTAGGTCAATTTTAAAGAAAACTACTAAAACAGAAGTCTGCTTTGTGTGTGTTGTTGCTAGAATTTCTAGGGAAAAAAAGTTGAACCAAAGGAAGACAAACTAAAGCGATACAAAGATATGCAGGTGGGGGAATCTCAAAAGAGACGTATCATATTTTTAAATGAGAATAGTCGATTTTACATACATATGTACAATTGAATTTTGATGAAGTTGGACAAGCAGTTTAGTTGAGAAGAGATAATTTTTCAACAAGGATGTTGGAACAAGTGGATATTCATATGTAAAAAATGAACATTTACCTAAGCCTCACATCTTGTTAAAAAATAATATAAAACCAAAAGCTACAAAATTGTTCCTACAAAAATCTTGCTGAACTAGAGTTGACAGAGTTTCAAGTTTGATAACAAACATACAGTTCTAAAAGGGAAAATTGATGAATTGGAATTCATCAAATTAAGAATATTTTGCTTTGTGAAAACAGCTATAAAACAAAGAAAAGGCAAACAATAGACTGCAATACATATTTTAAAATAATCTTTCTGATAATAAACTTGTATACAAAGTATATAGATAACTCTCCAAATTCAAAAGTAGTGATACAAAAAATCCAGGTAAGATGGCAAAGTATTTCACCAGAGTAATATAAGAATGACATAGGAAAAAGTATCCAACCTTAGCACCTACAGAAATATCAAAGAAAAACTTTTATCATACAAATACATATCTACCTGAATGCCTAAAGTGAGAAAATACTGACAATACCAACTGTTAATGTGAATGAAGAGCAACTGCATTTATCTTAACTGGTTTGTTTGTATCTCTAGTTTTGTTCATTTTTTTTTGTTTTTTCTCTGGTACTGGGAACCGAACTCACGACCTTGCGCTTGCCAGGCAGGTGCTTTGCTGCTGAGCTAAATCCCCAGCCCCTGTATCGCTAGTTTTAAATTTGAAGAGTTGCTTATATATTTTGTACATAAGAATTCTCATACTTAGATGGAAAAAAGGGGCAGCTATTCTGGAGAACAGTTTGATAATTTCTTTGGAAATTAAACCTGCATTTGCCATAAGGCCTAGAAATGCCATTCCTGTCTACGTACACAAAAGGAATGAAAAGTAATGTCCTCAGGAAACTCGACATACTAGTGCTTGTACCAGTTCTACTCATAATTTCTGGGTGCTATAGGCATCCCAGACTCCTTCAGTGGATTAACAGAAAAGCAAGAAAGCGGTATAGCTATAGAATGGAATACCATCCAGCCTTAAACATGAGCAAACTATCAAGATATTCAACCACTTGGATACATTATGACACCAGTATTAGGTTGAGTGTGAGAAGACAATTTCAAAAGACAACACAACTTTATGATTTCATTTACATCATGTTCTTGAAAGAAAGAGCATGGTAATGAAGAACAGGCAAAGGGTTAGCTAGAATAGCGGTAAAGAGAAGTTGTGGCTATGAAGAGATGGAATGGGAAACTGGGAAAGAAGTGGGTATGTCTATAAAAGGATAACATGAAGAATCTTTGGGATGATATACATGTTTTATATTTTGACTGTGTCATTGTCAACAACCTTGTTATGAGACCATACTACAGTTTGCTGGGGCAGCCATTGGCAGAAACTGGGTAAAGTGAACATAAAACATGTCTATATTACTTATAACTGCAGGCAAAAGCTGATTCTCTTAATGAAAAGCTTACCTTGAAAAAAGAATTTGAGCTTGTAATTTTTCCTAGCTATAAAATGCCTTTTTATTTTATACACACACACAGATATACTTTCAGTGCAGAATTTTGTGAGAAAATTGATAAGGTGTGCTTTGCAACAAATGCAGAATCTTCAATTAAAGCAACAATTACTCATAAGCTAGGAGACTTTGTAAACAATATCAAAGGTCAGTTTACTCAAATTTTGAAAAGAAATGAAAGTACTTTTTGTCATTTTGCCCAAGTTGTATGATATGAAAGACTGTCCAATTAATATGTTAGGAAATCTCAAAGGACATTTTAACTTTACAAAGCAATATTTTCAGTTCATATTCTAAAATATCAAATATGTGGTATAGATATTTTGAGTCTATTATATCTGTTACATTAATATTCCATTTAAAATAGAAAATTAGTTTCTATTATAATGGACAGTGCTTATGAATGTTTGGTAAAACATTGAGGGCACTTTGGTTTTTAAAAGCCAAAGTCTGATGTTTTGCTTACTTCTTTGTTTTGTTATTTCATACATATTGAAAATACTGGTGCTCAGTTATCTGAAGCAGAATTTATAAGAATTGTCATAAATATATTGTTCAAATCATTCACTAATGTATACAATGCTATGAATCATCACCACTTGGTGAAACTATTTAGCAATTAAAAGGTAGTGGATTTAGTGATCTTTTATTTTTGACAGTGCTTGTTGGTTGAGTAATGGAAGAGGTTTTAAAATTTAATTGTAATTGAAGAATTTTTCTTGCCAAGTATTCCATGTTGAATAATTAAGCACAGAACGACTTTGCAATTTGTATTGATATCTTAACAATATTGAACCTTTCAACCTGGGAACAGACAATACTTTCCAAAGAAGTCAATTTATCCCTATTTGCAGATTATGTGAATCTTAATACAGAAGCCCCCCAAAATTACTAGAAATCTTTTAGATCTGTTCAACAAATTCAGCAAAATGGTAGGAATATAGAATCTACACAAAATCAGTAGCATTCCTGTGTACCAATAATGCACCAACAAGAGAGAAATCAGGAAAACAATTCCATTCACATAGCTTCAAAATTTTTTACATAACTGGGAATCAGCCTACCCAAGGAAATGAATGACCTCTATATTGAAAATTGCAGCACTCTGAAGAAAGAAATTGAAAATGACATTAGAAAATGGAAAGGCATTCAATGTGCTTAGATTAGCAGATTTATATTGCTAAAAGGGCCATATTACTAGAAGTGATTTTATAGGTACAAGGCAATCCTTATTAAAATACCAGCAATATTCCTTACAGAACTAGGAAAAGCAATGCTGAATTTCATCTGGGATAAAAGAAAAAAGAAGAAGAAAACAATAGCTAAAGCAACTCTGAGCAAAAACAGCAATGCTGGAGGCATCACTCCGCTGGACTTCAAACTATACTACAAAGCCATAGTAAGTGACAAAACCACATGGTATTCCATGCAAACAGAAATGTAGACCAATAGGACAGAAGAGAAGACACAGAAACATATCCAAGAACCTGCAGAGAACTGATTTATTTTTCTTCTTTTTTCTTTAGGTTTAATTTTGTGTGTGTGTGTGTGTGTGTGTGTGTGTGTCTGGAATGAAACTCAGGACCTTGCATTTGCCAAGCAAGGTGCTGTGCTGCTGAGCTACATCCCTGGCTGTTCTTGTTTTCTAAGACAAGTGTTAGATTATTGATGCTAGATTTTTCTTTTAATTCTCTAATGCATGCATTTAAGGCACTGCTTCCTTTGAACCCCCAAATTTTAATGAGTTGTATTTCATTTTTATTCCATTCAAAATAAATTTTTAAAATTTCTTCTTTGACCTATGGATTATTAGAAAATTTCCAAATATTTTGGAGTTTTCCAACTACTCTCCTGTTACTGATTTAATTCCATTATGATCTGAGCAAACACAGTGTGTAATTTCTATTCTCTTAATTTTTTTAATGTATGGACTGTGGCTTAGAACGTTTATCTTGATGAATGTTTCATGTGAAGTTGAGAAAAATGTTAAGTCCAGTGTTGTTGGATGGATTAGTCTATAAATGTCAATTAGATAAAGTGATTGATAGTTTTGTTCACTTCCTTTACATTCTTATTGACATTCTGCATGTTTAGTCTACCAATTACTGACAAAAGGGCATTGAAATGTTAAATTCTAATAGATTTGTCTTTGCACCTTTTTACTTCTACAAGTTTGGGCCTCATATTTTGGTGGGCTTTTATTAGATATATGTACATTTAAGATAGTTTTGCCTTCTTATTGAATTGATACCTTATCATTATATAATCTGTCTCTTCATCATTTATAATCTTTCTGGTTCAGAATTCAGCTTGCTACAACTGTTTTTGAATTAGTGTTAGTATGGTATATCTTTCTATTTTTATCTGTCAGAATGGGTTTCTATTTAGATAGACCATGTAACCAACTTTTAAGTGATTCCTGACTGTTTTTTAATCCAATCTGTCAATCTGTCTTTTAATTCCTGTAATTAGGCCAGTCATGTTTATAGAGAATTGATATATCTTGATTAATAATGACCATGTATGAAACTCTTTTCTATTCAATGCATTTGTCTTTCTTCATGTTTTTGTGTTTTGTGGTTTTGAGTATTTTATGTACTTCAATTTTTTCACTTCTCTTAATATGCCAAGTTTTCTTCCTTTAAAAATATTTATAACTATCCTAGAGTTTACAATATAAATGTTAAATGAATCTAACACCATTTTCAAAATATACTATCCTGCTTCACATGTAACACGTATATCTTTTAAAAAATTTATTCATACCTGTTCGCAGTACATAATGTTCACACTGGGGGGAGTTGATATATGCACATAACACATCTTAATTCCGTTTTACCTCCCTTTCCCCTTCCCTCTCCCTCTTTATAACAGAGTCTTTTTTCTGCTCCTTTCAATACTGACATCATTCATTTCCCTAACCCAGTACACTAATATGGTGATCTTCTAACTTAATTAAGAATGAATGAAAAAAATAAAAGATTTTATTTATGTCTATTTAGTTCTTTTCTTTGTTCTTTTCTTTATGTTGATCCAACTTTCTGACCTATATCATTTACCCTCTTGATGAATAAGCTCTCTCTCTCTTTTTTTTTTGAGACAGGGTCTCACTATGCAGTTCAGGCTGGCCTTGAGCTCACTTTATAGCGCAGGCTGGTCTTGAACTAGCAGTGATCCTCCTGCCTCAGCCTCCCGACTGCTGGGATTACAGGTGTGTGCAACCATGCCAGCTGAATAAGCTGTCTTAACACTTCTTTAATGCATGTTTGTTGGCAATGAGTGCCTTGAAGATTGGAAAATTTTTTTGTATGAGGAAGTATTTCCTTTTTACTATTGAAAAATAATTTTGCCTTATGCAGAATTCCAAGTGGGTAGATTTTTCTTAGAACAATTTAAGTGTTTTATTCCCTCTTCTTTACGTAGTGTCTGTCAAGAAGTCCGAATTAATTCTTATTCTTGTTCCTCTAGGCAGAAGGTGATATTTTTTCTTTGGTTTCTTTAAAAATGTTCTCCTTGTCTTTGTTTTTTGGCACTTGGATGATAATGTACCAAGTATGGTCTTTACTTGTTTGTTTTTATCTCTTAGTGGGATACTTATCCCACTTGGCCTTCTCTAAGATTCTTGGATTGGTAGTTTGATATCTGTAATTATTTTTGAAAATCCTGAGTCACTATTTCAGAAATAGCTTTTACTCCAATCTCTTTCTTCTTCTCTTGATATTTTGATTTTCTCACATATCATACTTTTGGATATTGTCCCCCAGTTTGTTTGGTGCTTTTTTGTGGTGATTTGCATTTCGGTTTGGGAAGTTTCCATTGACTTATTTTAAGCTCACTAAATCTCTTTTTGACCATATTGCATCTAATGATGAACACATGGAAACAGTCTTCATTTCTATTTTGTTTTTTATTTCTAGTATTTTATTTTAAACTTCTTATTGCTGTACTGAGATTACACAAATGTTTGTCTATTTTTTCTTCTAGAGCTCTAGATGTGTTTTTCTTTTTTTTATTTTAAAGATAAAAGGAGGGAAACATTAACAGACATACAACATTTTACAACATATCACAAGCACAATACAGACAACACAGAGTTACAAACAAAGTGGTAGGGAATTAACAATGGTGGTTGTATTACATATTGATATCTTCAAAGTGGCTTCT
>NW_004955468.1:11227097-11248644 GCF_000276665.1 Chinchilla lanigera | reverse complement strand
TTTCAGCTGGGAACCGTGGCGGTGTGGGCGAGCACAGACTCGAGCCCAGGTGTCTAGCCGCTCCTGGCGAATCCGCGGCGGGCTGGGGCTGGGGCTGGGGCCTAGATGTGTTTTTCAATTCTCATAGTTATTAAAATCCTTGGATGATTCTAGTGTCTGTGATGTATCTGCCTCCAGCTTGATGTTTGTCTGTTTTTTCCAGATTCTTTACTTTCAGCATGTCCTGTAAATTTTTGATGTTCTTGCTGAAAGCCATATGTGTAATATAGAGTAACATATATAGGCCTTTAATCTGAGGATTTACATTATGCTGGATGGAAGCCGGAAAAGACATCTAGTTCTAGTGTCCTTGTTATTTTTTCTCCTCTTGACTTTGGGTTTCCCTAAGTACTACTGATGCTCAGATTGTCTCTATCTTGCTGTTCTCTGGGATGACATCTGTTTTTATTATCCAGGGGTCTTACTGGTATGGTAGTAAGGAATGGGGGGAGAGTGTTACATTATCTGCTTATAATTCTCAGGCTTTTAATTGACCTGTGTCTTAGGGCTGTGATCCTCACCTGTTTATCTCCAGTAATATAGCTACTTTCTCTAGGTTATCTACTCTGTTCCCTGCCTGAAATTTTCCCCAATTATTTATATGAAGCCCTGACCCTTGTTGATTATTCTCTCCTGCTTCCTTATTCTTATTTGATATGAGATGGCTGGAGGTGACTAGGTGGGGAATTCCCTTCCTTTGAGATAATTTTCTGGAAAAGTTATGTTCTGTGAAATATAGGCATTTGCTATGGAGAAGAATCTGGTTATACTTCATGATAATTAATTTCCCCTCCCAATATCAAGAGCTATGAGGAAGTGATTCTTCCTGAATATTAACATAAAAGTCTGAGTTTCCTGGGTGCAAATGTGGCAGCTTTTACTATGTATAAGATTAAGTTGGTCCAGGCTCTATCTCCAGCAGTTCAGGAACATTCCCAGTTAGGTCTTCCCATCTTTGGCTCCAGTGGCCACTGTTTCAGGACAAACAGTCTCAGCTGTCTCTCTCTGGATACACCTATCACTCCAGATATCCTGGTGGCTGTTTGACCTACAACTTCAGTTCTCTGGTGGGTCCAAGAAAAATGACCTGCTTTTAGTTTGTGAAGTTTTTTTTTCTTGTAAGGATAGAGTGACTTCTAGTTGTTTATCTTCTGATTCACTCTTCAGAAAATCTGTACAGAGTGAAATACACCCATTTATTTCTACTTGATTAGAAGTAAAAAAAGTACCTAAGATTGCACAGTACCTGAAAGCCTCATATTTAAATGGTTCTATGATGCAGATACAGTAAATCAAGAGGTTACAAAACAGAGAGAAGCTGGAGCAATAAATCAGAAAAATGTTTCAGTGTTCTTGTTCTGCTCTGCATCCCATGTCATATTTTACTTTTATCCTAAAAATTTTTTTCTCTGCCCATCTCCCACCTCTAGTTCTTAGCATTAAACTTTAGTCACCCAACTCTTTTGGATGAGCTAAGAGTATTCAAGAGCTAGAGATACAAAAATGGAGAATCTTGACTTTTAAGTTCCCAAAAACATAAGATAGAAAAACTTGCACACATGCATAGACGATGTTTTCTGTTGTCCTAAACAGGATGTGTCTTTTAAAAAAAATTATTTTAAAGGGAAAGTAACAGAAACAAAATAACAAAAACAAAGACAAAGACAAAAACAAAAAACACTAAAAGTGATACAGAGTTTCAAAGCAAGATGATAGGAAATTAATAATGGTTGTATTACATATTGTTATCTTCAAAGTAGTTCTGTTATGCTGAGGATAAGAGTCTTTGACTTTGTCAAGGTCAGGGGAAGAACCTCTCAGAGTGAAATTAGCAATGAAACATGGACCAGTCTTGTTTGTGTAACATGGGGAGCCTCCTGTAGTTTTGGAGCTAAGATGGTAGATGTCTTTTTTTCCTCTTTAACAAAGTGTATTGACAACAATCATCTGGAAGCTCCCTGATCATCCACAAGTAATTTAACCATTTCTCCCACATAAAATGCCAGTGTAGACAATTCCTCATGACAGATCAAACACAACCAAAAGGGTTTTAAAATAGAAGGGGCTGTAGAAGAAGAAGAAAACTAGAGGGAAGTCAGAAATGAGTGAAAAAGGACACCTTAAATTTCAGCAAACTAGAGCAATGTGGAACCAGCCAGAGAACTGCCCTCTCTCTGATCCACAGCAGTTGAGCAACAACCTATCTTAGTACATGATTTACTATAAGTTTTAAGGAAAACAGAAACTATGGATCGGTCACTTGCTCAGGACAGAGATATGTTGTAGCTAACATTCAGTTGCTACAAAACAAATGAAATAGACATCTCTCAATTAAAGAAAAAATGTGCAAGAGGGTGGATTTGGGGCAACTAACTGGATTTCATTAGGAATCCTGATAACCCCCAGCTGTCTGACTTTGACTACTTATCAGAGGCTACCTATCTTCTCTGAGCCTCAGGGTCCTAATATATAGAGTACAGATAATACTTTCTCTGCCAACATCCCAGACTGGTGGTGAGGATCAAATGAAAGTGCTTTATAGGGGCTGGGGATTTAGCTTAGTGGCACAGCGCCTGCCTGGCAAGTGCAAGGTCGTGAGTTTGAGTCCCAGTACCAGAAAAATAAAAAAGAAAGAAAGAAAGAAAGTGCTTTATAGATGCTATATATAGATTTTCTACATGATGCTAGAACAGGTTGCATTCAGGGCCCACACGCCCTCGGAGGCTAGAGTAAGCTTGTTCCCAGAGGAACATGGGAGGGAACTCTTCAGGCTGCAGTCTAGTCTAGAAGCCAGAGCCAGGTAGATAGCTCAGGGGCATAAGTGCCTGACTGGCAAGCTCAAGGTTCTGAGTTTGATTCCTGCTACCAAAAAAACAAACAAAAACAAAAACAAGAACAAAAAATCCATAGTCTAGAAGCCAAAGATGCACATATGAGAGGGCTTGGAGCTAGTGAGTGAGCAGATGGGAGGAAAGCTTAGATTCTAGCAAGAGTACCAGTCCACCTTGCAGATACCCTGAGAATCCAGGATAGCTTCTAGGGCAACATTCAGAAATATAGAACCCATCTTCTAGTCACTTGCAAGAAACTCAGTTTCATTGCCAAAGAGAAGCCAATACTCTTTATTTTCTTAATCCTACTAAGCAGATTCTCCTATTTGCTTTGTCAAATTACCCGTCCCCCCCAGTAGTACTGAGAATTGAACTCAGGATCTTTTCTCATTAAGCTACATCCCCAGCCCTTTTGCATTTTTTATTTTAAGACAAAGTCTTGTTAAGTTGCCCAGGCTCAAACTCAGAATCCTTCTGCCCCAGCCTCTCAGAGTGCTAAAAACCTTTATTTTAACAGAAGAGGTCTCTTTTATGGTCCTAGGATCTCACAGGAGACTTTGGCTAGGAGCCCATTTTTACCAGTCACACATTTAGGTGCAATATGAAAAATGGGAAGACTTGAAGACAGTAGATTAGACTTAAGCCCCATCCCCACCTCACTTACTATCTTTCTGTTTTTGATTTTCTGACTGCATTTCTCCAGATCTTGTAGGTGAATCATTAACTGCCATCTCAGTTCAGGGCTACTGAGATTATTTATCCTGTATTTCCCTCTTCCTCCTATAAATACACATGCTTCCCTAAGGGTTCACAGATATCTTAGAGATACAAGTCTATGAATTGTAGGGTGAAGGAGGAGGATTCAATGGGGATACTGCAAAGGCAGTGGATGTGTCCTGGACTCATGCGTCCTGGGCAGTCAGTGAAGGAGGGGCTTATCTTCTCTAGCATCTCAGGTGGTTCCTGCAGAAATAAGAGTTCAGCGCTTGAGTTGGGGGAGGTTTTCTTCAAGAGAGGAGTTATGCATGATCAGAGAAATTTAAAATCTCTCTTCCACAGTGTCTCAGCCTTAATGCTAATGGATTGTGTTATGTGGCTGAGGACAGGTGAACTGGGTGACTGGCCAAGAACCTGAATTTGCTTCTTCATTTATAATTTTATAACATTAACTGAACGAAATCTTTCTTCTTTCTGTACTCCTATTACTGGTTTCAAGCTCTAGTTTAGCACTCCTCTATCTACTAGAAATTAGCATAATCTGTATATACTCATTTCTCTTTCTTCCTATCCAGAAGCCAGACAATAGCCACAATTCATTACTGTATACCGAGTTCACAGTGCTGGACCAAACACAACTCAAATTTATTTAAGTGAAGACCAGGCTTGCTTCCGGAACTCTAATGACTTTTTCCTGTGATTTGTTTTAATGTGCAGAAGGTGAAAACTCATGCTCTGAAGATCTTAGCTGGTTTTGCATGAACAAGGCTTTGCCGCTAGAGCAGTGTTAGAAATGATCTTCCTGTCAAATCTCCATGATTTACAGAGAGCATCCCAGGGAGTCTTTTCATAGAGGACCCGCATTCTTTTCTCTTGGAAAGGATTCACAATGACATTTTGTTTTGTTTGGGAAGTCTGAGGCCCTGGAGCATTTGAATTTTTCTTAGCTTGATTCTCTGGTTCATCATTATTCCCACTGTGAGTTGTTCTTAGGTGATGATACATTCTGAGTAAGGAAAAGAATGCTTGTTGACTATTGCAAGTTCAAGTTCTGCCATTGTCCTTGTTCCTGTCTTACTGTGGTATAACAGAGAACTGAATCCCTGCCTCTCTCAGGGTTGTTTTGAGGACCTTGTGGGATAACAGTTGGGAAGATGACTTGGGCAAGGAGCCATGGTATGGAGATATGTTTATATTCATAGAGTGAAACTAGGCAGAGTAGAGGCCAAAATAATCCCTAGAAAGAGGCAGGACCCCTCTCTGGTCTTTGTAGCCAGTCTATTCTGTGAGAGGCAGGAATTGTCCACCAAGTCAGAAAAAACTAGCCATCATTTCCTCAATGGGGTAAGAAGAGATTTCGAAAACACTTGATTTTATAATACCTGTTAAGCCATTCTGTTCAACAAGATTTCTGGAAAACCTGATAAATGTTCTAGGAATCCACAGTGATGTAATGTTCCAAGTGACTCCTGTCAGGAGCGGCTTAGCTCTTGCCCCAGGAGACAGCCCCACACGTAGAGCAAGACAGCCTTATTGTCCAGGAAACAGGCATTCATTTCACTGAACTCCAGCATGGAATGACCTTCCTTAGTTTGGTGAGATTTTGCTCTACATAGATCAGGAAAAAATATCCCAAGGCTTACATCTTTGTCTTTAAATATTTAGCATGCCTTGCTAGTTTCTCTATCACATTGAGTTATGGAGACATAAACATTTTTCCTCATAAGACTGGGAACTCCTTCATTGAGGAGATAGTGCAGGGTTTATCTCAGTGTTTTTCATGAGTAGCGCACTTTTGGCATGCAGTAAAGACTGATTATTGAATGATTTTCAAACTCTTTGCCTATAATGGTTTGCTTTTAATTATTCACCTTTTTCTTTCTTAGCAGCCTCTCTTTTATCCACTTTATAATGTTCTTAGAGTATTTTAGTTATGGTTTGATGTTTGACATTGCCTCTGTTAAAACTGAGAGGACCTGGCAGTTTGGTGAGATGTGGAGTGGACATAGTATATTTGCTTTTTTGGTCTTCATATCCTCTTTCGAAAGGTGTTCTGAATAATAGGCCCACTATGTCAGTCTAGTGGGAGGCATGCCATGGTGTGTCACATGGTCTGAGGCCAATCGTAGTGCTGACATGACAGCAAGACCTTCTTCCCAGGGTGTGTCTCTGCACTCCAAACCCTAAATCTACATGATTCTCCTTGGTCAGACTCTATTCTATGCTCTCTGTTATTGTCTCATTCAGCTTTAATTTAAGTATGTAATTATGTCTATGTATTTCCTCCAAAAGCCCCAGTTGCATTCCATTTCTTCCCGTGATTTTCTTGGCTTATGTTTTACAGCTCTATAGTATACAACTCCTTAAATCAATGGAGCTAAGTAGGGACAATTAGAATATCAATAATCCATATAGATGTCTCATAATCTGAATCCTAGTTCTCCTGAGTCTGGAGGGATTCTTACTGTGTAAAATCCTAAATCCCAAATTCCATGGTTTTGCATACAAAGCCTTCACAATCTGACTCAAAAATACTCTTTCTGTCATATCATCTGCCATTTCCCTTCTTCATTTCATAAAGTCAACCCACTGAATGATTTTTCATTCTGTGAACAGTTCTTTTACTTTCATACTTGGAGCTGTACTGTTTCTTCTCTTTAGAATTCTTTTCCTTTAACATGTCCATCTGATAATCTCCTACTAGTGTTTTAAAACAAGCCCTGATCATAGATAATCTCCTCTCTACAAAGACCTCCCTGACAACTCCAATAATCTCTCTTTCCTCATATCACTTATCTTTCCATCCTTCCCTTCCTCTCACTGTCTCCCTTCCTTCGTCTCTCTTAGGTCCCCTTTAATGTTTTATATATATCACTTAAAATAAAGTATTGAAACCATATTTTGAAATTGAAGATTTTGCCACTAAATTTTTAGCTTCTTGAAGCCAGGTAATAGGACTTTCTCATTTTTATTTCCCAGGATAGAGCACACAATCCATTATATACACCTCTTCCCATTACATACCTTCTGAACCAAGGGCAGCTGAAGTGACTCAGGTGGAACTTGGAATGTGCCTTCAGAACATTGTCATTATGACTGATGAGATAGGTCTAAGATCTCTAAACTGTCCATGGCCACTGTCTTAGTTACTTTTCTCTCAATGCTGGGACAAAATACCTGGCATCGAAAGTTAAAGGGAGGAAGGTTTATTTAGCTCACAGGCTAAATAAAGAGATTTTAGCCAATAGTCAGCTGGCTCCAAGGCAGAGTGCACAGGGCAGACAGGCAATCACTCATGTCAGTGGAAGACAGAAAAATAAACAAAAGAAGAGAGCAAGAGAGTAGGCACCTCCTTCCGTCCCTTATATTGTATGCAGGTTACCCACCCTAGAACAGGAATGACACTCATACCCTGAATCCCATCATAGGACCATGAATCAATCACAAACTCTAGATTTAACCACCTCCAAAAAGCCTGTCCACACCCCCATGACTGCATGAGGCATTGAGGGAATATCCAGACACAAACCATAACAGCCACTATCTTTAACAAACAGTGTTATTGGACCTAGGAGAGAAAAATCTAGTCCCTTGGGCTATCTCATCCTGAGGCCACCTCCCCTCTTCACCCTGTGACTTATTACTTGATATGTTATATATAAATGGGTTCCAACATAGACTCCAGCTTTAGAAACCCTTATGCTTGTAAATAGGAAGGGTCTGTAAGAAAAATCTTAAAGAATGCCTTGGATTCTCTTTTATTGATTTCATTAGGTGCAGTTTCACAAGGAAAACAAAAGGTCAATAAAAAATCCTTGGCCCACACTGCTTTGTGACCCTTTCTTCAGGTAGAGCTTATTTTTCTTTGTCTAGTTATCCACTAAAACATGACAAGTGCTTCATGCAGGGGCTTTACCTAAAGGTCTTAAACTCCCACGTGTGTGATGCTGCCATTCTTCCTTTTCTTGTTACTTAAGGGACAAGTCTCAAAGCCAAGGGCATGAGACTCTTATCCTCATATTCTTGCCTGGAGTCCATGTTACAAGCCTCAGGAGAATCTTTCTAAGTTTTTAGGAAAGTTTTCTGCCAATAGCCTGACACTGAGCCTCCTTGAGCTCTTTGTTCTTCAGGGTGTACACCTCAGGGTTCAATAAGTTTCTGACAACAGTGTAAGTCACAGAGATGTCATCATCACATGATGATGTCATGCTATGATGGCAGTGTAGGTCACAGAGATCAACTGGTCCTCATCTCTGGTGTTCTCAGACTTAGGCTTGTGGTAGACAATGGAGGTATAGCCTTAATAGACAATGACCACAGTGAGGTGGGAGGTGCAGATGACAAAAGCTTTTCTTCTGCCTTCCACAGAAGCAATCCTGAGGTTGGTGGAGATGATCAGAACATAAGAGATGAAAACCAGACCCATAAGTTCAACAAATAGCAGGACACTGATGATCAAAGTCAAGATCTCCCTGACAGTAATGTTAATTCAGGAGAGCTTCGTCACAGGCCAGATGTCATAGAAGTGGGCCACCTTAGTGGCAGAAAAGTCAACCTAAACATGGCCTACACTTATACCATTGCTGCAATTAGTTACATTGCCCTCTCACGTAACGATATATAGTTTAAGGAACACCACAAAAAGGATCACCCAGTGCTTTTGGAAACTGGAGAAATCTAGGAAAATAAACTCAGTGATAACTGTAGTGTAGTTCTCTCTCTCCATTGAATGGTCATTAAATCTGAGATGTAGAAGAATAAAAGTTATGTAATCTCAGAACTTGTGCACATTTTTGAAATTGATTGAGTTAAATTCCCAACTATAAATGGGGGATACATTTTGTAGTGGATTTAAGTTCATCCTTGGGTTCCCTTAATTTTGCTTAAAATATGTTTTGCTCTATATCCATCTATTTCAATTTCCTGTGCATTGCAGAATCATATAGTGTCCCATTTTCTCACTGTATAGCTGAATATCCCTGCTTCCCTCATACGCTTTCTCTTTCACTACTGATTCTCTTCCTTTTTTTCTCTCTTACATAAATTCTCTATCTCTGTAGATCAATGTAAGTTCTCAGTCCTCCATAAAGTATTATACTCTGATGTTCTCATGTTTATTTGGATTATTTTATGCCCTATCATTGCTGCCACTTCTCACACAAATAGTCAGAGGCTTTATAATACTGCTTTTATCTTTTCATATCTCACTAACTCAGGATTATACACGAATTAGGTGCTTGAAAACAATTTGCTTACAGATGGACTGCAGAGTTCTTTTCTTTAAAGACTATGAATCATTCCCCATGTACATCTTTAAGAAAATGGAGGCAAAGACAATGCAGGAGGGTTCATCTTGTTTTTAAGAAGGCAAAGGAAAATCTTAACCAACCACCGCCCTCTCCCTGCTCCTGTCTGAATGATGGAAGTCTGCTGACAGTTCACACCACTGATTCACGTTTGTTATAAACTATGCTACGTCTTTACCTTTCCTAAACTAGGAGGAAAATTTACAGCCAATATAACTTGGAGAGTTGGCACAGACCTATTTTGATGAGGTAAACAGTTGTATTAGGAGAGATGCAGCAAATTCAAGTGTCTTTTACTCAAAGCAAAAGGAGACTCTGAATATGAAAAACAGTTACAATAAGAATATATCATGTTTTTGAAGGATGAGGATTGATCCAATTTATGTAATATTTTACATTTTTATCTCTTTAAACAGCGAGCTCCTGTAGGGTATTTAAATTATATTCTAATTTGCTTATGCATATTCAGAAAGTGACTTTTTACATAAAGTAAATCACATCTGTGATGAAGGTGAGAAGGCTTGGAGATAGTCTTCAAGTTTACAAAAATCTATTTAACAGAGGTTGATGATGACCAGCTGTTAATCACTAATGCAAAGAATACTAAAAGAGAGTAAGACTGCAGTGGAGAATGTTTCCAAATAGAGAAAATCATTTGACACTAAAATATGTGGCTAAAGACATTCATCTTCTGTGAGGCCTCAGCAAACACAAGGCAGCTGTCCAGCTATGGTGTGTGTGTCACCACCACAGTGAAATCAGAAATGTCTGGCTGAGCTTTTGACAGTCTTAATGATGGGCATGGGTGCTCCTAGCAATGTAACGATGTTAAATGCCTGGGACACGTGATAGTTTTTCCCAAGGAAGAATTACACTATTCCTATTACCAACAGGGTTCCTATTGGACACAACAGGTTAGTGTATTGTCTAATGTGGCTGAAGTCTGTCTTGAGGTATAATGACATGGTTAACATCTTTCATCTTTGAAAGCCTATAATTCTTTAAAGGAAATTGAAGCAACACATCTTTATGAAGGCCTCTCCAGCTGTGATAAAAGCTGTCTTACTACAATAAATTAAAATCAGTTCATGGGTGACAAGCCCCATATTACCCCTTTTGCTAAAGAATATTTACATGATTCTGCCCAGTTTCACGGAAGAATGCTGCTGAAGGCCAGGGAGGTAATATGGAAGTATTGGTTCCATGGGTCACGGTCTGCAGGCACGGGGAAGAGCAAGGTTGCCACAAAAGCTGTAACAGGGCTGAGATCCAGCAGGCAGGGAAGAAACATTCTCACAGGAATGTGGTCAGGCAGGCGTGGGAATCAGGTATCCTTCTGAACACCTTTGTGTAGAAAACTCTTCAAAGCCATGGAAGATGCACTTCTGGGGGTCACTCCCTGAGGACACCCTCAGAGCCATCTGGTGGGGTGGATGCAGGCAGCAGGTACCTTGAGGGCTCATTATATATGGGACTCATTTACCTGACTTCATGTTACTGCTGGAGAGCCTAGGAGACGTTCTGTTGTTTCAAGTAGAAACAGCAGTAGAAGAAGATAGTTTACTTAGTTGAATTTTATTTGTCTAAATAAACATATTGTTTTGCTTTTGCTTTTTCAGAACACCTTGGAAATCCATAGTGACAAATTATTGCAGCTTAAGCCTCTAACGAGACTGTCTTGGATCTCAGGAAGTTTAGGTCTTTCTACTTATAGAGAGGAACCCTATCCAGTGTTAAGAGTATAGTGTTCTTTTTGAGTCAAAGTGGTCAAATAGAGCCATGATTTTACAGATGACAATTCACGCTGCATGTGTTTGTCTCATGGTATTTGAAACTGAATGTGCATAGTCTAGAGATCCTCTCTTGGGGGAGAAGAAATGAGGATAAGTCTTTGAACACAGTTCTCTTTATCCAGAATCCTTCCCTTTTCTATTTGGCAAACTTCCTAGCTATAAATTTACTTCCTACTGAAGACTTTTCATGAGTTAGTTTATTGCTTCCTTAACACTTTCTCAGTCTTATCTGTGTCCATTAATTCCTCAAGCACTTATCATATGACTATATTCTGTACAAGTTTCTAGAAATACAGAAGTGAATGAGATGCTGCATAAACCTTATTAGAGCTCGTATTTATTTGCAGGTGATAGACAATCACAATGAGTGGAAATAAATACCTCATTTAAGATAGCCAGGAAGCAGACCACCCTTGTTTGCACTGAGGTTCATTATACGTAATCTTAATTGTTTGTGTAGGTAAAGTGAGACTAGGTTGCCAAAGGTTTTAAAGTCTTTGGATTTTTAATGCAGGATAATCTTGAGGCATTTCCAGGTAAATGGATGCACCTTGAGACCATCCTCTTAAGTGAAATAAATCAAACATATACTTAAATATCACATTGTTTCTCTGTTGTGAGAAATTGAAAGGATAAATAAGAACCGAAATGTATAATAGATATTGTGAAATATGAAGAAAGTGTTCAAATGGGGAGGGGAATAAGAGAGGGGGAGGGGGAAAGGAAGGAAGGGAAAAGAGAAAAAGAATAGAAGGAAAAAATATATGCAAAGCTTTTGAAATAAGGAAGGGAATAGGGGCTAAAGGGAGGGGAGGGGATTGGATTGGAGAAAAAGAAGATAGAAGATATACCATGTACAGGTACAAATTCTCTATGGCAAATGTGATAATTATGTATATCTAAAGTGTATCAATAAATTAATTTAAAAAATAAAGTATGTGGATTTTATGATTTATAAGGATCTTTTGAGTGATTCTCACTTATCCTTCCTGTTCATGGGCTTCAAAGTTCCTTAGCAATTGGCCTCTTAAGGATATAAACTTCTTTACCAGTAGGTACCCTATGCTCTCTTCCTGTCTATCTGGTGATTTTGCTTCCTTGGTGGAAAAACACATACCCAGCACTGAGATTGGGTAGTTTGATCAGGTAGCGGTGTGAAGATGGATTTGGCATTGGTGGGAAGAGGCAGGG
This sequence comes from Chinchilla lanigera, assembly GCF_000276665.1. Lineage (NCBI taxonomy): Eukaryota > Metazoa > Chordata > Mammalia > Rodentia > Chinchillidae > Chinchilla > Chinchilla lanigera. The sequence continues at coordinate 11,236,767 of NW_004955468.1, read as the reverse complement.
AAACTAGTTAGGCTGCTGATGTGACGGAGATAACTGGGATTGATCTAGAAGGGTGGCAATAATGCCAGAGAGAAAGGACAGATGTGAGAGACTTTTGAACCAAATCAATATGCTTGCACCCCAATCAATGTGTGGACAAAGGGAGAGGAAAGAATCAATCATTTCATAAACTACTGTCCTCAGGTTCATTTATGCTATTGCCCTGATTATCTACAAATATGTTTTTGTAACAGCTAACTATTGTAACAGATGAATTAAACAAAATTATTTTTATATTAGCGGTCTATCATTAGATAGGATTCATGGTTATGGGTTCTTAACACAAAAGGAGTAGAGTTGGGGAAAATCGCTCAATGCATTATGGTATTGCTTTGGGACAATTAAAACGATTTTAGAAAAGTGGAACTGGGTTAATGTTATAAAAATGTAGTGCCTGCTGAAAAGGAGAGTACTTAACTTCAGTAGCAATTAATATTGATTAGACATTTTCACAGATTTCTATCTCACTTAGTGCTCCAAATGATCCTGTGAAATCTGTAGTATTATTTCAAACAGCTGAGGAGAGATGTGTGAAAAGGCCACTCTTCTGAATGGCTATATTACCATTCATTGCTAGAAAATAATGAACATATATAGAGTGACTATACAAGAAAAGCTCACAATACAGCATAGTAAACCTCCTATAAACTCCCAGAGATCTGCACACTACTTTAGTGGGGACCACTTGTCAGTAGTTCTTATAGTTCATGCATGTAATATAATTCAGTCTAGGATCTCAGGTATAGACTTCCTAATGATTCTTTGGAATTGTCAACAGGAGTCTTTCAAAGCCTTGAGTAAGGTAAACAGTAGATTAATCTGAAGTTTCTAAAGGTCTGTCATGTATACTTTCACACTGTCTTCCTGTCACACATAGCTGAGGTGTCCAACTTTTCTGCACATGAAAATTCCTTGTTAATTTCTGAATATTTCATGGATCTCCCACTTGAAAATAGTTGGCTAGAACGAATTGTACTGGTTATACTTATTAATAGAGAAATAAATTCTGAAAAAGAGAACTAAGAATTTAGTGATTGGTACTTTCAAATAAATGAACATTGCACTAAAAATAGATGTGAATGGCCCTGTTAGAATTTATTCAGCCTGAATATGAGGATTGATGCACACAAGACTCTCAGGACTGGGGCTGGGGATTTAGCCGGGGCTGGGGATTTAGCTCAGTGGCAAAAGCACCTGCCTGGCAAGTGCAAGGTCGTGAGTTCGATTCCCGGTACCACAGAAAAACCACAAAAAAAAAAAAGACTCTCAGGACTCCTTGAAGTGGCTCTGAGGCAACTAAAAGAGAAGAGAGAATGATGCTATGGGGAGTACTTGGTAATTAGCAGGTGAGGAGACCATTGGAGAAGGAAATATTAAGGACAACAGACACTGGCTGCAGGTTTATCTGGGGAGTAATTTTTGGAAGACCCAGGGAGAACAGTTCTCTTTAGGACCTCTTAGAAAGAGTAAAATCCTTCATTCACTCTACCTTGTTGTTTAAACTGTGTCTTCCATTAAGTCAATGCCAAGAGTAACTTTAGTGTTGACCTCAGAATGACCTAGAACAACATTGATTTAGGAGTGGTTATGGAGGACGTGCTAACAGCTACCACTATTTCCCTTGTGCCTGGAAATGTCGTTCCATAATGTTACTGATTCCTCCCAGTAATCCTGTGTGTTGATATTGTCAGGCCCATGGAGCAGGTAGGAAACAAAGGCCAGGGAGGTTAAGCACTCTTTGCTAGGGCATATGTATGTATGAGTGGACCTACAGTGGAAGCGGGATGTACCTCTGTTTCCAAAACTTGTGATCTTTGTACAATATCACACTGCTTCAACATCTCCTACTTAAGGTCATTGGTTCTTGGAGGAAGGTCATAGTGAATCAGCTTGTGGGAAAGAGGATAGGTTATGTAGGTTAGTAATCTGAACCCTAGCATTATCCAGAGTCCTTTGGCCTACTTCAGACTTACCCTTTTCTTTTCCTCTTTTTGATTTGTCTGAGTGAAGAAAAGATGCATCAAAATGTTCAAGGAATAGAATTGCACTACCATACATAATTTATAGATGTCCAGACTGATTTCCAATGTCCAGGGCATCCCTATTGGATTTGAGGGATTTACAAACCCCCAATTTTGGATGCCTTTCCCTCTAGTAATATGAAGTAGTGTAGTTTTGTTATTGTAAAGCAGAGGCCCAGGTAAAATAATCATCATGAGCTTATAATGTAACTACAGACTCTGGAGTTAAATTGCTTGTGTTTAAATTCTGATTCTGCCACACACAAGCTGCATGGCCTTGAGAAATTTACTTAACCTTTTCAGGTCTCAGTTTCTTACCTGTAAAATAAGAACAATAAAATACATACCTCGTGGATTTCTGCTGAGGGTTAAATGAATAAAATGCCTAAAATAATGCCTACTCTCTAGGATACTTTCAATAAACGTATAAAAAAGGGGTGTCATAAAGGGGAAGAAATAGCCTGAAAGTATTAAATAATGAAAATAAAGAGGATAACGGTTGCCTGCTGAGGTTAATTGCATTTTAGTTTCCCACAATTGTTTTCCTTTCTTCTTTCATTTAATAAATAATTGCAAAATATTTTCTGTGCCCCTGACACTGTTCTAGGTGCAACAGGTACTAAAAGAACACTCAGACCGAAGCCTTCATGGTTGCCCTGTGTGTATAGATACCAGCTGGCCTAGGTGAGGATTTGTAGGAGCTAAGCTTGAACAAGGAACTGGACGTAAGAGATTGGTGCAGGAAGTGCTGTCAGAAAAAGGGAGCAAGAGAAGCAGTTGGAACAGTAAAAGCTCAGTGAGCGTGAGGTCTCAGCCGGACTCTAACATCAGCCTGGTCTAATGAAGGGCTCTAGAATTGTACACTAGTGTTGGCCCCATTTTGTGGCAAGGTGCGTGGAGTTTTGTGCCTTTTGGGTCATTCAGGCATTCACTGTGGGCTTTCCCTTGCAGAGGTGGAGTGTGAATGAACTTATCTCCATTCTAGCCAATGAAAATTCTTCATAGAAGAAAGCAGGTATAAGCAATTAGCATGCCACCAGTTAAGCAAACTTTAGGATGGGAGCCCCAGTCCAGCAAAATGGACCTGATCAGAGTATCCACAGAGCCATTGTACTGCCCAATGTATCTGGAAAGAGGGAATGGGATGAGGAGAATGACAGGGGCTTTTCTTTTACAACTCTAAAATATGAAAGAAGGCATTTTATGATTTTTGCTTGTTGCACAAAGTTTAAACTTCTCAATCAACTTCTAAACTGGCTATCAGGGTTTCTGTCTGACATCTCTCTAGGATTCATGGTGCAGTAAAAGACACAGGGTAAATAATGAGTGGATATGTTGTTAACCATAGTGTAAAGTGCAGCATTGCAAGTGCCAGGGGTAAACAAGGGAGAACATATTTTTAGTGCCCAGGTTTTTACACCAAGAGCAGATTCCCCCTACATAAATTCCTGGAATATGATGCTATATATTCTCTCCACCATCCTTGCTGGCTTATCAGACTTTGTGCTAAGAATAACAGGAATGATGTTTAGCATTATAGTTCGGTAAATGGATATGTTTATCCTATTTGATTTTCATCAAGCTTGGTAAACCCATCTGTCCAGCTTGGCAAATCTACCCATATTTGCTTTCATTAGTATTTTCCTTCTTTGTTTCACTTTATGCTACTTTTCCCAGGTGCTTCCCAGACCAGGCACCTGGTGCCCTCACAGTGTCTTGTCTCACTGGCTCTCTCCAGGGGACCCCTCACTGCGCTGTTCTCCATTCATTGTTTGAGACTGGCTGACATCTAAGACAGGGGCTTTCTGTCCAGAGTTCTGCACAGGGAATCCTTGACCTCCTTGTTCCTCAGGCTGTACATGACAGGGTTCAGCTGGGGTGTGATGACAGGGTTCAGCTGGGGTGTGATGACAGTGTAGGTCACAGAGATTAGTCTTTCCTGCAGGGAATTTTGGGGTTTGGGTTTGAGGTAGATGAAGGAGGCACAGCCATAGTGGACAGTGACCACTGTGAGGTGGGAAGAACAGGTGGTAAAAGCTTTTTTCTGGCCCTCAGCTGATGCCATCCTGAGCATGGTGGTAACAATGAGGACATAGGAGATGAAGATCAACACCATGGGCATCAAGACCATGGGCAGAACAAGAACACAGTGGCTGATGAGCAAAGTGATAAATTATTTGGAGTTAGTGTCAGCATAGGCAAGCTTCATTAGGGGTCACTATTACAGAAGAAGTGAGAGATGATGCTGGCATCACAGAAGGGGTAGGTTGAACACAGAAGACACTTGAATGATAGCTTTGCTCAGGGCAATGCTCCAGGATCCACTTGCCAATCATAGACAAGCTTTTTGCCCATGATGAGTGAATACCACAGAGCTTTCTAAATGGCCACGTAGTGGTCATGCCCCATTGCTGTGAGCAGGAAGTAGTTGTTGACACTAAAAGTGATGAAGAAGATCTGGGTGGCACAGCCTGGAATGAAGATGACTTACTGGGGGCTGAGAGACTGGCCAGCATTTGGGGTTGATGGCCACAGTGTAACAGGTCTCGGAGATGCACAGCACACTCTAGAAGAAGTACATGGGTGTGTGGAGTTGATGGTTGAGGTGGATAACTGTGAAGATGATAGTATTGCTGGCAAAGGTCAGCAGGTACAAAACCAAAAGGACCACAAGGAGGATGAGTCTGTGATACCACTCAAACATGGAGAAACCTTCAAAGGTAAACTCTGTCACAGCTGTGAGATTCAACCTTGACACTCAGGAGACACTGGGTCTGAAAGAGATGAAGTAGGGAGGTTGAATGTCCAGGTTGGAAGCAGTAGGTTATTCTCAGGTCATCATCAGCCACACACATGGAATCAAAAAGAATGTAGCTGTAGGTTTCAGAAGCACTCAACTTTCAAATACTGGGCCAGACACCCCACGATCTCTCCATTTTCTCAGGGGTTTGGGACTGGAGAAAAACACAGTAAAGACATAAGAAAGAGTAACTACATAAAGGAAATCCTGGAAACCCCTCACTAGCATGGCTAAAGTAATAGACCAGAGAAGATCCTAGAAGGAGTGGGCACAGACATGGATGTAACCTGGTGTAAACTAGCATTGGCCCATCACATGTCAGAAGCCTGCTGCAAAGGGACGAACCGACAGAATGAGTTAGTTCAAGCCTGGGACAGACATTATGTGAGACATCTCCCAGGAGGCAAGAGGCCAACTCCAATTCTGTGCCAAAGGGCTTCTACTAGTTAAATCAAGGTACCAAACACTCCCTCCTTTGATCGTTCAAATTCAAAATGCCAATGTCTGGATTAAGGCAGTGAGAGGAGATACTACATTTTTTTCCTTTGACTACAGTGTGTGGACCCAGAGGATCCTGTGGCCAGAGCCAACTCCCCTTTCAGCCTTGCTTTCCTCCTGTAGGTGCTGCACAACATTGTGTGTTACCTGTACCTCTATCACCCCGTTTCTACTTTCTAATCTCTAATTAAGCACAGTCAAGGTTCTAAAACTCTAAATTGCTAGTAACAACCATTCAAAAACAATAAAATACTTAAGTTGATAGAAATCTCTGGCTTTAGCTCCAGTGTAAATGGAGAGAGGCTTGATTCTCTTTGCTCATTTCATTTGTCTCCATTTGCTCACCTATAAAATAGAAGCATAGTATCTACACCATATTGTTGCTATGGAGATTATATGAATTATTATACATAATTTTCTAAGCTCAGTACTTGACACATAGCAGGAAAACAACACATTACATTTCTACTTCCGCCTCTGTCTCCCCGCTCATTCCCTCTGTCCACAACTCTGAGGTCTACTTATGTGTTTGGGGGTCAACTAGACCCAAGCACATACATATGTACATTCTGTCTCTGTCTCAGTCTCTGTCTGTGTCTATCTGTCTGTCTCATATTTGTGGATGCTGCTATTAATTTTTCCAATGCCTATCAATTGGAAGGTCCAATCTTTACTTCCCAAGTCCAGATATCATCCAACTCTAGATCCCGAAATGTGTGGTTATGTGGGTGGGGTGGTTTAGAGTCAAAACAGCTCCAGCTCCACTCCTCATATAACCTCAGAAACACTTGACATCTCTTCATGCCATTCAGTTTTCTAGCCTGAGAGATGAAAAGAGTTAGTTTTACCTCAAAGACTGGTGTGAAGATACCATAAGAATATGAATATAAAGGGATTTAGCAAAGCCTAATGGAGAGCATGCTTTCAATAAGTGATGTTCAGAGAGAAATAGGATCATATATTTCAAAATATGAACACTTGAGGTCATTGTTTTTATCTTCCCTATTTCAAATAGAATGAAAAATTGAGATCCTTCTCTGACACTTCTCTGTCAGCCAGGCTTCAAGGGTACAATGTGGTTTTCATCCAGCTAGCATCTGTGTGGTGGCTTGCAATTAAAGGAGGCTTTTGCAACATTTGGAGGTGTGAAGAGATGACAGCAGGGAAGGAAAGACAATAGTCAAGAGTGGGGAGAACTCTAAGGATGGGAAGAAGATCTGAATTTTTGTTGGCAGGAGTAAACACTCCCAGTGCCCCCTGCCCCCAACTTGGCAGAAATGGGCACCTTACTTTGATTCTACATACTTGCAAGCTTGGGACATCTACCAGTCACTCATTGACTTGTCAGCTCCTGATCTTTGCTTAAGATATAGGACAGGAGAAGAGGATGGTGAGGGCTTCTATGCTCAGAGAGAATGCCCTTCCCATATAACAGGGGCAATTAGAGTCATTCAATAAGAGCCAGATTTCCATTATGGCTCCCAGGCCCCGCATACTCTGAAGACGATAGCAAGTGATGGAGACAGGACTGGATGTTCCTAATTCACCTGGCTCAGTCAATGTGACACTATGAAGATAATATTTTGGGGAGTTAAGCTCTTTGAAAGTTCTGTCAAAAATTCTCTAAGACTAGTTCCTTAGCAGGGTGATTTTTTCCAGTATTTATGCTAATTCCTATGTTTTGTAACACCACTCCATATGCATATTTCCTCACTTACAGATACTCCAAGGAAAGAAAGGAAGTGATATCCCACTAGACCAGGGTCATAGGCCACACTGAGTCGCAGAACAAGAATCTCTGCTGAATCATCATGAAATGGGACTTGTGTGTCCCTGGCTTGGGTTGAGCCCTTCAGCATTCAGGAGAGTAAACTCAAAACCATGTTTCTGAGAACAAAATTGTTCTGTGGACACAGAGACTCTTCCAAAGAGGAGGACTAGGAGAAGCAAAGAACTTACCAGAGTCTTTCAGTTTTCTCCTTTCTCTGATGAGTTAGATCTGGGAATAATAAGCATATAGAAAGCAGCATAGGCTCTTCTGTGCCTCCCCATGGCCCTGTTTCTTTACGTTTGGATTGTAGACTATCTGCAAGGACCATTCCCCTGGGCTCCAGAACTCTGGGGTCCCTCTCCCCAAACCGTGATGGTCCCCAGAAAGTGATAGCAAGATATAAATAGCAGGATGTCTGGGGATCTCATTAAAAAGAGACTCATCCACCCACTCACATAGGTAGAGCTTAGAAAACTCTAGTGTTCCCTACAGGAACAAAACCTTAGCATCAGGACATGATTCTGCCCTGCTTAGGGGACAAAGACTACTTTTGCTTCTTGATCATCATTATAGACAAAACCTCTCAATTCAACCATGTTTAAAGATGCAGCTTCACTGGGTGAGTCACTCACACTCCAGGGTTTATGTTCTAAGAGCTGAAGGATCTATCTCTGCAGTCCCTTTAATTTGAATGTTCCTTCATTTATTGACTTCTTCAATAAATGCTTATTGATCATCTCTCACACACCAAGTTCATGCAGTGTAGCAGAAACCACAGCTGTACTGTCTGCTGGTTCCATTGGCTCTGCAGTATCTGAGCACCATGATGTACAACCTAGGAATAGCTGAGGACATTTTCTGTGGGGAGCACCAGAAGGAAGGCTTCATTAGGGTCTTCTCTGCATTCTGTCTTTTTCGCCCTGGCTTTAGTCAACCACCAAGTTCTGACTGTCACACAAGCCCAAGAAGGGTCCTTCCAAAGTTTCTCCCTGGAAGTTTGGCTCATCAGTCAGTCCTAGTCTGGTGCCCAGTTTATGCCTTTCTTTTAGAGACTCAAAAAGAAGAAAAGAGTTCCCTTTCTAAATTCCAGGATACTGAGAAATAAATCTTTGAGAGCAAGACAAGTTTCTCGTGATGTCTTCAACAGGCCAAGTAAATTGGGAGAGACTCAGAAGCCTGGAGTAGTAGCCAGGCATTCAGTCCATTCCACAGCATCTCTCTGAAGGTCCTTAAGCATTTTACCCAAGAGAAACTGGAAATACTCAAATTCACAAGCCTTTGGGAGTCCCATAGCTGAGAGATAAATGTGTGGTATCTTTACCTCTGCTTGGGAATGGCCAATGCATAACCTCATGAGAACCATGTGCAGTCCTTCAGGGAGTGGCTAAAGCTAGGTATAAAGCTAAGAGCAGGTCTTACCAACCCCTAGAAGCAAACAGTTCACCTTGGGCTTTATTTGTCAATATTCCTTCATCACAATTTTTCTCATTTCCCTTATATGAAGCTCTTTGAAATTAGAGATAAAATGGAGTGGAAACCCATGACAAAGAAAAGAAAACTCTGATACTGAAATTATGAGCTGCAAAATGACAGATTTTTAAAGAAATGTTACTATTAATATATATTTATCTGAAATAAGATGTGTTTAAGATGAACAAGACTAAAGAATTCTGGAATGAATGGAACTTTTTGTTTTCTAAAAAGGGAGGAAAATATTGATGATTATGTTTTCTGTAGATTTTGGCAGTTCTGTTTTTTGCATTCTGGTTTTTCTGTCTTATTTGTTTTGACTTGTTGCATTTGGTTATGAATATAATGTTGAATGATAGCAGTTATAGAGGTATTTTTATCTTTATCCAGATTTTCACATGCTTTACTCGTTTTATTAACTATGATGTTTGTTACACATGCCAGGTAAATCCCCTGTATCAGAACAAGGAAGTTCTCTTCTATTTCTGGTTTATTTGTAAGGTTTACAGTGAATGAAAGGTTAAATTTTCAGCTAGTTTCTTTTCTGCATTGTTAATACAATTATAACCCTTTGTTCTTTAACTGGTTAGGGGGTGAATTACATTAATAGATTTTCTAATGTTGGTATACTCGTATGTTTTTAAAACTAACCCCAGTTGGTCTTTTTATATGCTGTTGAATTCAGTTTGCTATTTTTCCATCCAATCTGTTATTGACTGGCAATTGTCTTCGCCGACTTTCTCTATTTTTGGTGATCAAGGTTTGCAATTAGTATCCCCTCTTAATGGTGGAGAAATTTTACACCTTTTCCACACTTTGTATGCTCTGAGCCTGATGTACTTTTCACTACCATAACTTTTTTTTAGGGTTATTAAACTAGTAAATTTTCTCTTTCTTCTTGGTATAATTATGGTAACTGCTCAACATGCTTTTATTTATTTGTTTAGTTTTTAAAAACGGTATCTTGCTAAGTCACTAGATTGGCCAGGATGGCCTCAAACTTGCAATCATTCTGCCTCAGCTTCCCAAAGTGCTGGTGGAACATCCAGGTGTGCCCCCTCCTCTCCAACA
>NW_004955468.1:11224487-11226812 GCF_000276665.1 Chinchilla lanigera | reverse complement strand
TCTTCTTCTTCTTCTTCTTCTTCTTCTTCTTCTTCTTCTTCTTCTTCTTCTTCTTCTTCTTCTTCTTCTTCTTTCTTCTTCTGTGTGTGTGTGTGTGTGTGTGTGTGTGTGTGTGTGTGTGTTGCTGAAAAGCGAATCTAGGACTTTTGCACTGAGTTACATCCCCAGGCCTTTTTACTTTTTATTTTGAGACACAATCTCTTTCACTGTTTTCCAGACTGGGCTGGAACTTTCAATTCTTTTTCTTCAGACTCCCAGAGTGCTCAAGGTACTCGATATCTGAACTTATGTTCCCTTTCCCTGCTTCTTCTGCTTGTTGTGTCCTCTGATTTTTCTTGATTATGACCAGTAAAATTCTTATTGCTTAATTAATGTCTTCAAAGGTTCAAACTCCTTTTAAAAAAAACCAGTTGTTTTAGTTTTCTTTACTTTTGTATTTAAATTATTTCTATTTCATTATTTTTGACTTCTTCCTGCTCTGGATTTATTTTACTATTCTCTTTCAAGTTTCTTTAATTAAAATCTTCACTATTATTTTTTAGTAATATATACATTTCTTTGTGAGAACTTCTTTGGATGTACTGCATTAGTTTTAATATGCAACACTTTTGTTAAAATGTGGTATTATATACTTTTAGCTTCCATTCTTTTTTCTTTTTTTTACTCACAGTTTAAATTTTTATGCCAAGAGGATAAGCTTAATACAGGAGTTGGATCCTGGATTCAGAGTCTAGGGTTTTATGTCCCACCCTGCCACTAGCTATATAACTCTGGAGAAATTATCAAATTTCTTTGTGCCTCAATCTTCTTAATTGTGAAATATGAGGAGTAATAATACCTACTTCAAACAGCTGTTATAAAGACTGAATACATTTTTTAAAGGGCTTAGCACAATGGCTAACAGAGTAAGTTCTATGTGTTTATTAGATAAATATATATATCTACAAGGAAGGATAAGAGGAGTTTTAGTTACTTTCCTGTTTTACTTCACTTTTTGTTTTATTATATTCTGGTACATGAATATAAAATATCAATGTTGAGGCATGCTTTGCGGTTAAAAAAAAGTGAACAATCTCTGTAGAAAGGCTAGAGTTTTACATCAGGCTTGTTAGCTGTCACTATAACTTTTTAAGCCTTATCAGTACATTTGATTGTCAGCTTCCAAAAATCATGTGTTAGTTTCTACAAGAGATGATTGCTAAGTCTTTTTGGGGGGTAGGTATCAGGAATTGAACTCAGGGTCTCACCATGCCTGGCAGTTGCTGCACCACTGAGCTAAATCTGTTGCTTTTACAAGGAGTGACTGAAACATGTGGTGAATGTTTACATTTTAAAAAATTATTACAATAAATTAACAATGGCTATTATACTGCATATTACTATCTTCAGAGTAGTTGCTCAGATTACCAGATATAGGCATGCAACATTAATCAAACAGTATAAGCACTAACTGCTCCTTTCAATGAACTAATAGAAATTAGTAGTACAGTTATCTTAGCTATCTTGTGTATATATATTTTCCCTTCCTCTTTATTATTCTCTTTAAAATTAGAAAATAAAAACTAATTACATAAAAGTCACTTTCCATTTCTTCCCCTTAAAAATATTGCTTTGTACTCCAAACACAGTCATTCCATCATTCTTGCAACTTTTTCAGTGTCTTTCTAGGGTGTGATAAAAATACAGAGAATGTGCTGCCAAGTGCACCCAATGGAAAGGCAGACTTGTGGAAATATTATGGTGTGTTTTCATTCTCTTTGTTCACCAGATCTTGCTCAGTTAGATTTCTAACACATCTCCAAATGGGAAACAGAGAAACATTTTAAATTGATTCAGGACATGATAGCAGCCATGACAATGTAGTGAAAGACTTCCAGAACTGGTAAAGAAAGAAGAAAGAATGTTGTGTGTTTAAAACATGTGGGAATATTTTAGGGGGATTAATGGCAATCTGTCTTTTAGTGTAATAATTATTTTTATTTATTTATTTGTTTTTTATTTTAAAAATAAAAAGATGAAAGCATTAACAGACAACCATTTACAAAATAGCAAAAGAACAGTACAGACAATACAGAGATACAAACAAAGAAGTAGGAAATTAACAATGCTTGTTGTATTACATATTGATATCTTCAAAGTGGTTTCTCATGAAAACAAATAGAAACATGCAATATTGATCAATCAAGGACTCACTGACAGTTTCTTTGAGCAAAGAAACAGAAGACAGTAGATCAGCTATGTTAACCATCCTATATATACATACATACAAAATTTCTCCTTCTTTCCCCTTTCTTTCCTGCATCACAGTTGCCCTTTACACTTGAG